>NC_061111.1:77424706-77463856 GCF_002878395.1 Capsicum annuum
ATACCAAACTCCACTTCTCGTTCTGGAGGTAAACCTGGAAGATCTTCAAAAAATACATCGGGAAATTCATTTACCACTGGATAGTTTGAAGAGTTGGTGTCTCCGTATTTGTATCCTTCACTCAAATCCTATTGGGGCGGACTGGCACCCATAACCGAGGAGGCCCGAGAGAACCAGCTCATAACCTTATACTTCCCATACATACCTCTATGACAACTCAAAATTCAGACAGCATCCTGTCGCATATAAAAGGAAATAATCACCTGTATAAGCTCGAGCATACATATATATGTATATATAATACTTGGCTGTTGGAGCCATCACGTCTATTAACAAAACACCACCTTGACTGTGCATTAGGTATATAAAGCCTCTAGACGATACACAGAGTTTAACTAAGGTAGGACACACCCCGCCATATAACTAACTTCTATACAATACCAAAAATGACTGGATATGACACGAAAAGCCCCAAAGCAAACTGGAGCTCACCAAAAGCAGCTGAATATCCTAGCTCCTACTTGTGCGGTGTATGAGCTGAGGTACCTGTCCCTGCAGCATAAAATGTAGGTCTTCCATTGGGGACATTAGTACGAAATATGTACTGAGTATGTAAATCTATAGATAATCACATATGATATAGGAGCTCAATAAAAATCAGAAACAAGTGAATAAATCGTAATAGGAGTGGACCAGACTTACTAGAACTTGTGACAACCTGTACATTGTATTTATTCGATCACTTTACCTTCGTTCTTATCATTTTTTTAATCATTACTTTACTGTACTGTGAAAGGCTGCCTCCAATACATATCAATTGGGATCGACCCATGATAGGCTTATGCCCCTGGGATACCACCCATAAACACATAAATAGGGATCGACCCATGATAGGCTTATGCCCCTGGGATACAACCCGATAAGAGAGAACTTTCATCACTTATTTCCCAATAGTATTTGGTTCACCTTGAAGGGAAACTTAGCGTCTTGATGGAGTGCACTTTAAGAAAGCAAATTTCAGAAATAAAGGTAAGGTTACTGCCCCGATTTACCCCTCCTTTTGTATAGGCCTTGATGGAGAATTTTATATATGCTGTTGTTAAGAACTTACGAGACGGTGATCGGAAGTCGTGAGTTCAATATCTTATATTGTGTTGAAGGATTTTGGGACTGTTTAGGTGATGTCTATAGGTGTTGTTGTTGTTGGAGGCAGTGGATAACCTTATGGAATGGTGAAGTGGAGTTGTATTAAAGTATAGAAGGAGGGTGTGGTGATACAGCAAGTGTTTGAGGGGCTGAATAGTCTTACTGCCCGTCAAGTGTTTAGCTACTATTTTATAAGGGTTAAGTTGTGATTCGTTGCTAATATTAGCTCCTTTATATGCTTATATTATAGATTAACACCTTCAAGGAAAGAAGTCTAATTCATTGTAATAATCAGGTTGCACAACGAGGTATGTAAGGTTATTCTAGTTCATATTCTTTGGCATGGTGTGATATACTCGTGTACCAATAAAGTGAGCTTTGTAGATGATGTTTTATGTTAAAAGATACATTGTGATGGTGTACCAACCTTACTATAGTTAATCGACCTTTTATTTACTGCCCATGGTCTAAAAGTTTGTCAAAGTGTCACATGTCTCTCTTATATGAGTCAATAAGATCCAAGATTATACAAGTTAAAGAGTGTCACATGTTGGATTACAATCTGTCCAAAATTTCTTTAATTGATCGTATACTTCTTTTGGCTACATATGTTCTTTTTTCGAATATCATTCCCATCGTATTTGGGCATAAGGTGACCTTATAGAGTCTTTACCTATTTAGTGTATAGTTTATATGTCCTTATGTGGGATATACATTTGTTCCTAATTAGAATCTGACCACATGCTTCAATAGTACCCATTCTCACGTATCCTTCTATTTGTTATTACCTAATAAATATTTATTGTACAGTCCAAACCTCTTTAGTCGAGGAGTTACGTATCTCAACTTGCTATGCACGTATTTCCCCATTTGAAACGTCTAAATTTCTACACTTAAATCTGCCCTAATTGCTATATGCTAGGTAAGATCACTAGAATCTGCCACAATCCATATATGCTATGTAATGTCACTTGCTTACTAGTTATACACCTTACTAGCTTATTTGTTATGGGTCATCATCTTCTCACTTGTCACATACCTTCTTGGCTTATTTATTAGTGGATATGTTTTATGCCCTGTGAGGCTCATGGTATCATATAAGTTCCAAAGTATTACCCTTATTTCCTATATCATATAAGTTCCAAAGTATTACCCTTATCATAGCTCTAAAGCTTAATAATGTTATGACCACCAAAATAACAATCTAAAACATTAAAGAAGTGATGTAAAGTAAATATACTTATGTGTGAGTGGTATCTTAGGGGCGAGAGCCTAGCATGGGTCGATCTCAATTTATTGATTTATGGGTGGTATCCCAGGGGTGGAAGAAACACCTAGCATGGGTCGATCCCATTATCGGGTGGTATCCCAGGGGTGACAGGTAAGCCTAGCATGGGTCAATCCCGATTTATGTATTGATGGGGAACGTATCCCAAGGGTATAATACCTAGCATGGGTCATCCTCTTTTACCACTGATCAGCTGATCATATGTATCACATGGCTTACAAATATTATAAAGCAAAGAAGATTAAAGTAAAGAAAAACATGTAATATACAGTCTTCCACAAGTGTAAGTAAAGGTGGTTCGTTCATCCTTATTTATATGTTTATATATATTGACCCCGAGTTTCATTAATTTCTTATTTCACTTATGGTTATCTCATGCCTTACATATTCAGTACATTACTTCGTACTGACGTCCCTTACGGGACCAGCGTCCTATGTTGCAGGCACAGGTCTTTAACGAGTACATTTCCCCAATAGAACACAGGATACTCACGGTTGTTGGTGAGCTCCAAGTTTATTCGGGGCCTTACCGAGTCTTTATCATATATATTTTGATGGTTTTATAGTCATGGATTCCATTAGAGGATTTGTATACATTGTAAAGTAGTCATATGTATTCATAGGTTCACATGTCATCCGCATCAATTTGGCTAATTTGTTGGTATTATAGCTATAGCTTTTTATCAGTGATTCCATTTGTTTAGTGATTCATTTTCTCATCTAGTTTGTTTTTATAGTATGTCTTCCTATAGTTTTGTCCACCTCATCTAGTATGGGATGTGATATAAATAGACCATCAATGCAATAACAATGAAGTAAGAACTCATTGGCACATCAATGAAGTGTTTTGGAGTCATCAATGCCATAACAATGAAGTAGGAACTTATTGGTATATCAATGAAATATTTTGGAGTCATTAATTGCACATGGATCTTGTTTGAGTAACCAGATACCTTCTGACATTCATTAGTGCAATAAACATGTAAGATTTGGAAAACAAGTAAGTATGGGAATGTCTTGACATCTTGTAGGGTGGAAATAAGTTCATTGGTAATGTAAGACATCATACAAAACCATTATAGGTCACATGTTATTGAATAACTTTGGAAACTTTCTTAATAGAACAATTGTTCACTTTCATGCCAAAGATATGGTATAGAGTATGCTTTACATACCTGACTGTCAACCTTCAATACTAGTCCCAAATGGACTTCCCGTCTTTTCGGGTTACTTATCTACAATGAACATAAATAGCAATCTAGTATTAGCAACCAAATGTCACAATTCAATTATTTGAATTCACCAAACTAGTGGTTAAGTAGTAAGCCTTAATTACACCATAAAGGGTGTCACCTTAACCCTCTTATACTCCAATTACATTCACATGCCATGCATATTCATACAACATCCTCCAATATCAAGTTTGGATTCATTTATCCTTCCAACCAATCCATTAAACCAAATTGATCCATAGACATAAATAATCATCAATTCAATAGTATATCACCATATCCACCTTCCATAACTCAATTACCATATCCACCTTCCATAATTCGATACAACCAAACCATGCCAAATAGTCCATAACCCTATTTCCATCACCTTTCAATAACATCCAATACATATAATCCTTTATCACACATATACATATGGAAAAGAACAAAGGAAAACAATATTCATACCTTAGAATTCACCTCTTGATTATGCAATCCTGTTTGCACAAATAATAGGTGTCGTTCGAAGCTCTCGAGATGACAAACACAGTTATCAGATTACTTTAGAATTTCTACGGTTGAATCAAAAGTAATTTAAAGGTCAAATTTGGCTAGGGTTTGTTCTTTCTCAATGATTGATGATGAAAATGGGTTTTTGAACTCATATACATGTATATATACACATATTCCCTTCCATAATATAATAGGAAATGACCAAAATGCCTTTAAAATTTAAATAATGTCAAATCTGTCCTTTGGTGGACTGTTTTGGTAAGCTAAAGTAGATCGACCATAACTCTTTACTCCAATATTGGATTTAGGTGAAATTGGTATCGTTGGAAGGATAATTCAAAGAGATTTCATTTAATATAAAGTAGGCCACCCAGTTCGTCCTTTACAAGGAGTTATGATCGTTTGAAGTTGACCCTAAAAATCTATTTTGATAGACTGAAGTAAAACGAGTATAACTCCTTACTCAGATGTTGGATTTGGATGAAACCAATTGCATTAGAAATAAGACTCAATGGTCTTTATTTTCATAGGTCGCATCTCTCCCATTTCATTATATTAAGGGAGTTATGATCATTCGAAGTTGACCCAAAAATTTGGCCGGCCTCAGTAGTTTGTATGCAGGAAATTTCCTGCACATTTACTATTCCCAAATATCCCAGCCACCATTTTATAGTTTTGAACGTGCTCGATTATATCCAAAACCTATCCGTTTTTGGAAATCCTTATATCGTTGGAAATCTTATTCAATAACCTTCGTAGAAATCCATCGACGGGCAAATTCTGGTATAAATAAAATAAATAATTAATTCCATATAAATAAGACCAATACACGTACTTGAATACGCCAATACACGTACTTGAATATGGGGTGCTACATCGTTCCCCCCTTTAGGACATTCGTCCTCGAATGTTAGCATAGTTATTCAACCGAAACAAGTTCAAGTCCATCATTTATATTCATATCATCACATAAATACTATGCATATATATAAAAAAAACTTACTTGTTAATGTTCTAACTTCGTTTTTTGAACTTCCTCTTCATCTTTGAACAAATGAGGGTACTTAGATTTCATTTCTTCCTCAGCTTCCCATGTAATCTCTTCCCTTTAACGATTGCTCCAACGTACTTTCACAGATGCTATCTCTTTATTTCTCATCTTCTTAACCTGGCGATCTAGAATAGCACTAGGTACTTCCTCATAAGTAGATCTTCCACAACTTGCACATCCTCAGTAGAAGTGATATGTGATGGATCTCTGATGCACTTGCGAAGCATTGACACATGAAATACCGGATTTACTGATGAGAGCTCTTGGGGTGTCTCTAATTCATATGCAACTTGTCCAAACCTTCTAGTGATCTTATACGGGCCTATATAATGTGAACTTAACTTCCCTTTTTTGCCAAATCTCATTACCCCTTTCATTGGTGATACCTTCAAAAATACCCAATCACCTATAGAAAACTCTAGCCCTCTTCTTCTACTATCCACATATGACTTGTGTTGACTTTGGGCTGTTTTCAGTCGTTGCTAAATTACTTTACCTTTTCTATGGCTTGATAAATAAGATTCGGTCCAAACAAAAGAGTTTCACCCACTTCGAACCATCCTATTGGTGATCTACACTTCCTTCCATATAAAGCTTCATATGGTGCCATTTTGATACTTGAATGATAGCTATTATTGTAGGCAAACTCAATAAGAGGTAAATGATCATCCCAGTTGTCCTTAAAATCTATTACACAAGCTCATAGCATATCTTCAAGTGTTTGGATGGTACGTTCTGCTTGTCTATCTGTTTGAGGGTGAAAAGCTGTACTCAACTTCACTTGTGTTCCCAAACACCTCTGAAAAGACTTCCAAAAGTTTGCGGTAAATTGGGTTCCCCGATCTGATATAATAGAGATTGGCACTCCATGTAATCGAACTATCTCTTTAATGTACAACTTTCATACTCTTTAACTGTATAAGTGGTCCTAACTGGTAGGAAATATGCGGATTTGGTAAGCCTATCAAGAATCACCCATATAGAATCAAACTTCCGGGATGTACGAGGCAAACCAATAATGAAATCCATGTTGATCATGTCCCACTTCTAGCTTGGAAGATCAATGCATTGCATATAACCTCTGGGTTTTTAGTGCTCAACTTTAACTCTTTGACAATTTGGACATTCAGCTATAAATTCTGCAATGCTCTTCTTCATGTCACTCCACCAATACATATCTTTCAAATCTTGATATATTTTGGTTGATCCTGGATGAATGGAATACGTTGAACAATGTGCCTCTGTCATAATCTTCTTTCTTAGCCCGTTTACATCCGACACACACAATCAGTTTTGGTACTGAAGTACTCCTTCTCACGTAAGCTCAAATGCCTTGGTCGCACCACTCTGAACGTTCTCCTTAAGCTGGAATAAAATAGGATCTGCATATTGCTTCTTTTTCACTTCAGCTACTAATGAAGATTCCGCAGTATTATGTACGATAAGCTCTTTATCTGGAGTTTCAAGAAGGAGAACTCCCAAACTAGATAACTGGTGAAGATCTTTAATCATCCCTTGCCTTTCTATAGGCGCCATCATAGCCTTACGACTTAACACATCAGCTACCACATTTGCTTTCCCTGGATGGTACAAGATATCAACATCGTAGTCCTTTAATAGTTCAAGCCATCTCTACTGCCTTAAATTTAGATCCTTCTGATTAAAAATATATTGCAAGCTCTTATGGTCAGTATATATATCAACATGAACCCTATATAAGTAGTGGCGCCATATCTTTAAAGCAAAAATAACTGCTGCCAGCTCAAGATCGTGTGTAGGATAATTTTTCTCATATGACCGCAATTGTCTAGAAGCATATGCTATTACCTTATCCTGCTGCATCAATACATATCCTAAACCAATTCTGGAAGCACCAAAATACACTGTATACCCTTCGGTGCCTTTTGGAAGTACCAACACGAGTGTAGAAATCAACTTGTTCTTTAAATCTTGAAAACTCTTCTCACAGGCATCATTCCATTGGAATTTGGATGCTTTATGGGTTAGCTTGGTTAAGGGTGCTAAAATGGAAGAAAATCCTTCAAAAAACCTTTTATAATAACCGGCTAACCTGAGAAAACTATGAATCTTCGTAGGCATTGTGGGCCTTGGCCAGTTCTTCACATCTTCTATCTTTTGAGCATCAATCTTTATCCCTTCACGAGATACAATATGACCCAAAAATGCCATTGACTTTAACCAAAACTCACATTTAGAGAACTTTACATAAAGCTTACAATCATGAAGAGTCTGCAATACCTGTCATGAGTGATTGGCATGGTCCTCTTCTGATCTAGAATAAACTAGAATATCATCTATAAAAACTATCACAAATACATCCAGGAATGGCTTAAATACCCTATTCATCAAATCCATAAAAGCTGCGGGTGCATCAATACCCCTAGATCGTTTCCAGTCCTCGTACCAATGTATAGCCTCCCCTTTGAATCTATACGCCGTTAACTCCACTGTCTCTCTACTCGTTACATGCATAACATCTTAGGCCCTTTGAATTTGATCAATAAAGTCCTGTGGGTCCTCATTAAGATTTGATCCAATAAAAGTGGGAGGATCCATCTTAAGAAAATCCTATGTTCGAAAGCTATCCACCCTATCTGTACCAATAGGACCCGTGGTAGGAATGGCTTTCCCTTGAGCTTGCCCAGCAACTATACGAGTCAAAAGTTGCACTGCATTTTTAAGATCTTGATCAGCAGTATTAATAGGTGGCTCTGGGGATATAGTTCTTCTCCCCCTTATTTCTTTCAGAGTGGAAGAAGTTTTTGATGCATGTTCAGCTGGAGCCTCACTTTGATTAGCTGGTACAGTGGGTGACTTACTAGTCTCCTCTCCGGCAGCCACATCTACTTTCTTACTGATATTTTTGCTTCTGGTAACCGACATCATTAATATAATAAGAGAAATAAATGGATTCAGTGGTCAACTATGGCTTCATATTTGTATAGGCTCTATCGCACGATCTCAGACATGAAGAAAAGAGATAATTCCTAAATATCCATAGCCTCCTATTTATAGATGCGGTGCACGACACACCGATAAACAAGACTCTACATAGACACAGCTTTGTAGACCACTAGGATGAGCTTCTCTGATACCAATTTTGTCATGCCTCAAATCCTACTGGGGTGGACTGGTACCCATAACCGAGGAGGCTCGGGAGAACCAGCTCATAACCTTCTACTTTCCATGCATACCTCTATGACAACTCGAAATTCGGACAGCATCATGTTGCATATAAAAGGAAATAATCATCTGTATAAGCTCGAGCACACATATATATGTATATACAATACTTGGTCATTGGATCCATCATGTCTATTAACAAAACACCACCTTGACTGTACATTAGGTCTACAAAGCCTCTAAATAATACACAGAGTTTAACTAAGGTCGGGACACACCCCGCCATATAACTAGCTTTTATATAATACTAAAAGTGACTGGATATGACACGGAAAGCTCTGAAGCAAGCTGGAGCTTACCAAAAGTAGCTGGATATCCTGGCTCCTACTTGTGCAGTGTATGAGCTGAGGTACCTGTGCCTGCAGCATGAAATGCAGGTCCCCCATTGGGGATGTCAGTAAGAAATATGTATTGAGTATGTAAAGCTGTAGATAATCATATATGATATAAGAGCTCAATAGAAATCAGAAATAAGTGAGTTAATCATAATAGGAGTGGACCACACTTACTAGAACTTGTGACAACCTGTACATGGTATTTATTCAATCAATCAATTTACCTTCGTTCTTATTATCTTTGTAATCATTACTGTATTGTACTGTGACCATTAGGCTGCCTCCAGTACATATCAACTGGGATCGACCCATGATAGGCTTATGCCCCTGGGATACTACCCAATAAGAGAGGACTTCCATCACTTAGTTCAATTAATTTTTGAGATTGTTATTTCGGTCGCCACCGTATTTTTGATACTTTGAAAAAATGATACATCAATAAAAGACATATAAATAGACCATCAATGCAATAACAATGAAGTAAGAACTCATTGGCACATAAATGAAGTATTTTGGAGTCATCAATGCCATAACAATGAAGTAGGAACTTATTGGTATATCAATGAAATATTTTGAAGTCATTAATAGCACATGGATCTTGTTTGAGTAACCGGATACCTTCTGACATTCATTAGTGCAATAAACATGTAAGATTTGGAAAACAAGTAAGTATTGGAATATCTTGACATCTTGTAGAGTGGAAACAGGTTCATTGGTAACGTAGGACATCATACAGAATCATTATGGATCACATGTTACTGGATAACTTTGGAAACTTTCTTAATAGAACAATTGTTCACTTTCATGCCAAAGATATGGTATAGAGTATGCTTTACATACCTGGCTGTCAACCTTCAATACTAGTCCCAAATAGAGTTCCCGTCTTTTCGGGTTACTTATCTACAATGAACATATATAGCAATCTAGTATTAGCAACCAAACGTCACAATTCAATTATTTGAATTCACCAAACTAGTGGTTAAGTAGTAAGCCTTAATTACACCATAAAGGGTGTCACCTTAACCCTCTTATGCTCCAATTACATTCACATGCCATGCACATTCATACAACATCCTCCAACATCAAGTTTGGATTCATTTATCCGTCCAACCAATCCATTAAACCAAATTGAGCCATAGACCTAAATAATCATCAATTCAATAGTATATCACCATATCCATCTTTCATAACTCAATTACCATATCCATATTCCACAATTCGATACAACCAAACCATGCAAAATAGTCCATAACCCTATTTCCATCACCTTTCAATAACATCCAATACATATAATCCTTTATCACGCATATACATATGGAAAAGAACAAAGGAAAACAATATTCATACCTTAGAATTCACCTCTTGATTATGCAATCCTGTTTGCACAAATAATAGGTGTCGTTCGAAGCTCTCGAGATGACAAACGCAGTTATCTGATTACTTTGGAATTTCTACGGTTGAATCAAAAGTAATTTAAAGGTCAAACTTGTCTAGGGTTTATTTTTTCTCAATGATTGATGATGAAAATGAGTTTTTGAACTCATATACATGTATATATACACATATTCCCATCCATAATACAATAGGAAATGACCAAAAAACCTTTAAAATTTAAATAATGTCAAATCTGTCCTTTGGTGGACTGTTTTGATAAGCTATAGTAGATCGACCATAACTCTTTGCTCCGTTATCGGATTTGGGTGAAATTAGTATCGTTGGAAGGATAATTTAAAGGGATTTCATTTCATATAAAGTAGGCCATCCAGTTCGTCTTGTACAAGGAGTTATGGTCGTTTGAAGTTGACCCTAAAAATCTATTTTGATAGGCTGAAGTAAAACAAGTATAAATCCTTACTCAGATGTTGGATTTGGATGAAACCAATTGCATTGAAAATAAGACTGAAAGATCTTTCTTTTCATAGGTCGCTGATCTCCTAGTTCATTATATTAAGGGAGTTATGATCGTTCGAAGTTGACTCATAAATTCGGCTGGCCTCAGTAGTTTGTGTGCAGGAAATTTTCCTGCATATTTACTATTCCCAAATATCCTGGCCACCGTTTTATAGTTTCAAACGTGCTCGATTATATCCAAAACCTATCCGTTTTTAGAAATCTTTATATCGTTGGAAAGTTTATTCAATAACCTTCTCATGGAACCATGGACCGGCAAATTCCGATATAAAATAAAATAAAAAATTAATTCCATATAAATAAGATCAATACACGTACTTAAATACGCCAATACACGTACTTGAATACGGGGTGTTACATTTACCTGTTGGCGCACCAATATTACCTCTCCATTCAAGGACTGCTTCCTTTGGAAAATAAAACATACCCTCTTAGTTCGACAATCTACTGTGGCATAACAAGAAGCCAACCAATCCATACCCATTATAGCATCAAAATCTACCATTTCTAACTCAACCAGGTCATCCATTGTATCGCGACCGCAAATAGTTATTATATAATTTTGATACACTATCTTAGTTATAACAGATTCACCAATCGGCGTAGATACTTCAAGTGGCTTAACTAGCAATTCTGGTGTTCTTTTGAACTTTTCAGCAACCAATGGAGTGACATACGATAATGTGAAACCCAGATCAACTAATGCATATACATCATGTGAAAAGATGGACAATGTACCTGTAACCACATCTGGAGAAGCTTTTGAATTTTGTCGATCTGCTAAAGCGTATGTACGATTCTGAACTTCACTAGAGCTAGCTGCTCCTTTAGCACCTCTACCACAACCCATAGGTTGTACACCCTTACCTGAATAAGGCACCGATGATGATGATGCAACGGCTAATCTAGTAGGTCGTGCCATACCACCTATGCCCCTTTAAGGGCATTCTCTTATCATATGTCCTGACATACCACACCGAAAACAAGCATTTGTTCCAAACCAACATGCACCTAAATGAAGCTTTCCACATTATCTATATGGCTTTTGAGGAGGCCTTAATTGGCTCATAATCCCTTGCTCTTGATACCCTGTTGTTCACGAACTTTGACTCTCATTTCTTTGCCCAAACTGGTTACCTTTAGACCCTTGAAACTGTGGTGGAGCACTAGCTGCAGAATAAGAAGATAATGGCCTAAGTGGTCTATTAGAAAACCGAGGCCTAAACTCTCCTTGGGATGACATAAACTTCCCCGTAGATCTAGACCTCTTGGAATACCCCTTTTCTAACTCTTGTGTTCTTCTTCTTTGCCTCTATCCTCTATTTTTTGTGCGAATACTTGTATCCTTGCTATGTTTATGTCTTTGTTCAAAGCAGTAATAGTACAATCTCTAATTAGATATAGATCCAATCTATCCACATATTGATGAACTCTATCATCCATTAGGAGCATACCTGGACAAGGAGTTAAACCAGAGACTGTACTCCCTCACGCGCATATTTCCTTGGTGAAGATTCAGGAACTGATTCGTACGGGCTTCTCGAATCTCAAATGGAAGGTAATGATCAAGAAATGCCTCTTTGAACTCTTTCCAAGTAGCTGAAGGTGCATCGATACCCCTAGATTATTTCTAATCTTCATACCAAAATATAGCCTCCCCCTTGAATCTATATGCTGCTAGCTCAATTGTCTCTTTACCTGGCACATGCATAACATCTAGAGCTTTTTGGATTTGATCAATAAAGTCTTGTGGGTCTTCACTAAGATCTAATCCGGTGAATGTGGGAGGATCCAATTTGAGAAAATCCTGCGTTCGTAGGCTAGCTGCCTTATCTGCACAACTAGAACCTGTAGTTGGAATGGCTTGTCCTTGAGCTTGTCCAGCAACTATACAAACCAAAAATCGTACTGCATTCCTTAGATTTTGGTATGTAGCATTGATAGGTGGTTCTGAGGATACAGTTCTTCCCCTTCTTAGCTCTTCTGGAGATGGAGGAGTAGAAGAAGTTTGGGACACAAACTCAGCTTGAGCTTTACTTTGATTAGCTCGTCTAGGTGGTGACTTGCTAGTCCTTTCTCTGGCAACCACATCTATCTGCTTACCTGTATTCCTACTTCTTCTCGTAACCAGCATCTTTACTATAATAAGAGAAAAAAATAGGTTCAATGGTTAAATATAACTTCACCTACAACATAGGCTCTATTGCATGATCTAAGATATGAAGAAAAAAAGACAACCCCTAAATGTCACAGAGCCTCCTGTTTATAGATCTGGTGCACAACACGCCCATAAACAGGACTCTATATAGACATGGCTTTGTAGACACCCTAGAACGACCGCTCTGATACCATTTTGGTCAAGCCTCAAACCCTATTGGGGCTGACAGGCACTCATAGCCGTAAAGGCCCGAGAGAACCAATTCCAAAAACTTGTACTTCCCATGCATGAAATTATAACAACTAAAGGTTCTGACAAACCTAATATTATCTATCGATGGGAATAATTACATATGCAAACACACACTAATATATACAATACTTGGCCGTTGGTGCCACCACAACTAAAGAGAAAACACTACCATAACTTCACATTAGTCTACAAAGCCTCTAAAAGATACATAGACTTAGTTAGGGTTGGGACAAACCCCCGCCCTACTCTTGACTTACTGTACAATACCAAAATATATGGAACAGACTCAAAAAGCCCCGAATCAACCTGGAGCTCACCAATAGTCCTGAAAAGCCTGTGCTTCTAATAGTGAGTTGTATGAGCTGAAGTGCTTATGCCTGCAGCATGAAATGTAGGTCCCCTATGAGGGACGTCAGTACAAAAATAAGTACTGAATATGTAAGGCAGAAGGTCACACTTGATACAAAAGCTCAATAGAAATCTGATACAAGTGTATAAGTAGTACTAGTAGACCACCTTTATAAATACTTGTGGGACAATGTACATTACATTCTTTCTTCATTTTACCTTCTTACATCATAATCTTTGTAACCCATATAATGAAAATGACCAGCTGATCAGTGGTAAATAGATAAATTAGGATCGACCCATTTACGCCCCTAAGCTGCCACCTACGTTCGGCCCATGCTAGGCTTATGCCCCTGAGCTGCCACCGACAAATAAAGGTATCGAGATCGGCCCATGCTAGGAAAATTCCCCTGAGCTGCCACTCGTCATTTTATAGATTTGCATTACTTAGTTTATTTAGCCTTTGAGATTGTTACTTTGGTGGTCATCACATTATGGGGGTTAGTTGAGCATTATCACCCATGTATTATACGCTAATAAGAGACATGTAAATAGACACTTAATTCAACAACAATGAGGTAGGGAGCTTTTGGCACACAAATAAAGTATTTAGGAACTGAAGTAACACATGGGTCTTATTTGAACAAATGGAGAACTCCTGAAATTTTCTAGTGAAGTTAGATGCACAAATTTAATAATAAGCACGTATTGAGGTGTTCTAATGCATTAGAGAGTGGGAACAAGGTCATTGGATACATGGAGTGTAATGTGCTGCCATTATGTATCACTTTGTTATAGGACAACCTTGGAAACTTACTTGGTGGAACAAATGTTTGATTTCATGCCAAAGAGTTAAAAATGGAGTATGCCTTACATACCTGGTTATATAGCTCCGAAACTAACCTGACTTGACTTCTCTCCTTTTATATTACTTAATCTACAATAGAATATATGGTAAACTAGTATCAGCAACCAACCAACACATTGAGGCTACTTAACTTCATCAAAACAGTAACCGGGCAGTAAACACATAATATGTCAATCAAGGACGTTATTTTAACCCTTTTCTCCTCCAATTTCACCCACATACCATACATGTCCTTATAATATCAATGGAACTACCTCAGCTTCATTACACCCTCCAAACAACACACAAAACACATTGGACAGTAAAAAAGAGCAATAATTAGTTCGGTGGTGTACCACCCCACCTTTCTTCTATATTTCATTACAAACTAATCACACCCATCTCCAATATCAACATGGCAGCCCATAACATGAACATACAAAACAGTCCACAAAATAGTCCCAAATCACTATTATTGTAGCAACCCATTATTGAACTCATTATCTCTTAAGTTCTCAATAATAACACATCCATAACTCTCTTTCAAATTCATATACAAGGAGAAGAAAATGGAGCAATCACCTTACCTCAATTCAACAACTTATTCCTTTAATTGAACTCTTCAAGAACTTGAACTTTCCTTCACACTTTAAACCAAATTAGAAAAGAGAAGTTCTTTAATAATCAAAGAAAAGTGAGCAGATTGCTTGTTCTATATTCTGCCATATATTTATAATTAAGCACTTCTAACATATTCTCCTAATCTTCTATGAGATAATTAAACAAAAACTAAAGTGTTTTCAATTACCTTTTGCTGCAAAAGTTAGGGTTTCTCCAAGAACCCTAGAAAGGAAAATAGGGTTGCTCCTAGCTTCTTAAAAGAAAGTAGAGAGAGTTTGTGAAATGTAACCCTTCTTTATGACTTAATAATGAGGGAAATTGCCAGCAACTTCTTCTTATAAAGCCTCTATTTTTTTGGCCATCCACTTAGCTGATTTTGGACCACAAATTTAATCAAATTGGCCCAAGTAGGTGATGCGCCTACTTAAGGAGTTCAAGCAGCACAAAATGTCAAAGTAGGTGATGCACCTACTTGCTTAATTTCTTAGTTGGGCTCAATTATATTTAAGCCTTGGAAGATTTGAGCATTGGGCCTTTTCCCATTTTTCTTCTTCTTTTACTTAATTTTGTCCCAAATAAGTATTCTAATAAAGGCCCAAATCTGATTCATGGACTTGGTTGATATAGCTCAAGTAGGTGAATCACCTACTAGCTTAATTAAGTCAAGCAAGCACCTCAATATTTCCTTCCATTTCCAGCTCCTAATCACCTTAATCTAACTTACAACTTATACACACTTGGTCACTTTAAACTTTAGATTCAAATACCAGCTTACGATCCCAAGTTTAATGGTCGTATTGACGTTAACTTGGTTGCATCACATTAAACTGTACGAGCAACCTCTATAATTCCATCTACACCATTAATACTTGAATAACCAATCTCATCCGTTACCTATACCATATGACCATACCAGGTTCCATATAATTAGAATAAGTACAAGCAAGATACGGGATGTTACACAAACAACCAATTTGAGTTCTAAATTTAGATTTCCTATTTTCTATTTGTTGTTTCTAGTTGCTTTTGTGTTGATTCTATAACTAATTAGCAATCTAGTAAGTACCTACTAGGTTGATAATTAGTCTTGAGTCTGTTTTGTTCGTGTCTTCGCTTTTTGAGTGCTTTTCTCATTTTCAAGTCGTTGTATTTTATTGGTTCAAGTTCGTGCATCACTTATTTTTAGTCATTTCAAACAAAGATCAATGCCGATTCAAAGCTTCTCACCTCTCAAGTAACTTGCCAATTCTCCAACGCTTGTGAAGCCAAGTGTGAGGTGAGGTGAGGTTGAGTGTGAGTGAAGTGAGGCTTTTGAACTAACTCGTTTGATCATTTTGTAGGTTATTTTTCTTGCTGTTTTTTTCTTCTTATTAGGTACTTTTGAGCATGGAATTCAAAGGTTCTTCAACCCAACCTTTGGGAAATGATGCTTTTGGAGACTTAATGGCTCGGCTTGAGGCCTTTGCCCAAAAAATGAAAGATAATCATGATGCCTTGAGGAGTGAAATGACATCTTTAAAGGGTGGTGTGATTAGAATAAAAGCGAGGGTTGATATATTATATCCACCAATGCCTCCAAGAAGTCCCATGCCACAAATCCAAATACATCACCAATGTAATCCAATGCCTCCTCTCCAAGATCCACTAAATCAAAATCACCCCATACAACTAAGAGAACAGATGGTGATAGAATCTGAGGGTGATAAGGTTGGTTTTCAAGATGGAGAGAAGCTTGATATTGATGTACAAGAAAAATGTGAAGAAAGGAAGGAAAGGGAAAGAGAAATCACGGGTAGTGAAGTAGAAAAGAAAAAAATTGCTTGATTGTGGATCTTGTCCACAAAGAACCTTTGTCACTTCCTAACCCAAAAGCTAGCATTTTTCCTAGCTTTGATTCTTTTATGTGCAGGTACTAGATGAAATGATAATCAAGAAGGATCCAAAAGGAGTTCCACATGAAAGCATGAGAAATGAACTAGAGACTCCTTTGACCAAGAACGCCAAAAAAGTGGACTGCCCAAGCCTTACCCGAGGTGACTTCACAACTCTCTACACTCCCTTGAATTCAAAATGGTGTGATTTAGTGTCTTGTTAAGTAGTTTCAGGTTTACAAGTGCATACACTTTTCCTTAGTAGCTCTTTTGTTATGAAAAATGATCAACTTACTCTTAGAGCTACTCATTATCCTCCTTTGAGTTTGAAATGTTGTGATGTACCCTCTAGTATGTTGGTCTTGGGTTTGCTTGATATAGGGGTGCATGCTCCTCCTCGTAATAGTTCTCTTAATTTGTACCATGATCAATGTGCTCCTACATATAGTCCACTACTTGAATATGTGAATTGTGGAATTGAAAGTCTTCAAGTTGGTGCTCATTCTTGTAATGTTGATCATGATATGAAACTTGACCCCTTGAGCTTATGTGATGAAAACCGTTCCACTACTAGTCTTGTTCATGATGATTATTTGTTTGGCAAACTTGTGAATAAAGGTGTGCTTGTTCCTAGGAGGGGTTTTTTAGACCACAATCCTTTAGTTTTGAATGATATCTTTATCTTAAGGGTGATTGTTTTTGGTAATTGTGAACATGATTGTTTAGTAAAAGGAATGGTTAACCTCAACCTAGACCCCTGTTTACTACTTCCCTTTGACCCCGGAATACCTTTGAGATGTGGGAGGTGTGGTTTCAGTTCATGGTCATTACCTTTTAATGTTGATTCCATTCACTTCATGTGTATCCTTTATGCCAAGCTTTTCATGCGAAATACCGAGGATGCATGGATGTATGTTAAATGCGAACCACCATGGAGTGATGATGTAATTGTGGTACTAATGCTAACCCTCCTACCAAGAGGATTGTGTGTTTGTTTTCTTCTCTCTTTGGTTTTGCAAGATCTGAATTTGAGGATAAATTCCTTTCAAGATGGAGAGGATGATACAAGCACAAGGAGCACCAAGAGTACAAGCTATTTTAAGGTTCAAGCATCAAAGTTGGCAAGCAATTGAAGACCTTTTTGGAGTATTTTGAAGCCTTGATACACTCAAGAGGCACCTCAAGTGAAGGGCAAAACTGACTTTATACCCTACATTTCAACACTCAAGAGGCGCCCCTTTGCCTAGCCCTCATTAAGGGCATTTTTGACATTTGGCATGTAATAGTATAAACAGACCATTTCTTCACTCTTTTCATTAGACCTTGATGAATTGAAATTGAGTATTTCTCATTGTTGTTTTTAGTCCTTAGTTTGTAGCTTAGAATCTAAAAATTGGTCCAAGAACATTTGAAGTTAGGGTTTTACTTGTTTTGGATAATTTGGCAAGAAAGGTGTACTTGAGGAAGAGTGTTTCCTTTGGGTCACCTAAGAGAGTGGTTTGGTCTTACATTGGTGATGTGTGTTTGAAGGTTTGATACACCTTCTAGTGGTATTCATTGGTGGAAGTGAGGGTCTCTCTATCTATCTTTAATTTCATGCAATTCTTCTTCTTCATCTCCATTCTAAGTGTTGTTTTTCCTTTTGTGTGCTTGCTGATTTTCTTGCATATCTAGTGTCAATTTCGTGTTAGCCTTCCTTTAGGCTATCAAGGATTCAAGATCTTCATACTCTCCCCATATTTATAAGATTTAGGTACCAAAAAATATCTTGATTGGGAATAGGAGTGTGAAAAGATATTCATGGATTATGATATGAGCGAAGTCAAAAGTGTTACATGTTCCCTTACACATTCAAGGTCTGACATAATTTTGTCATAGAGTGCTTTGAAGGAACTCATGAGGGATGCCCATTTACCAATGGGGTATACAAAGCTTTGTATATTAATCCAAAAAGAAATGCTTTCTCCCAAAGGGTAAGCATTTATAGGGTTCCAAGATGCCTCCTTGTGCTAGCTGATTGGGGTTAGACAAACTACATCATCCTACCCATGGTTGACAATATAGGGATACCTCAAGATCCTCTATTTTTTCCATAATTCCTTGAGTGGTATAGAGTTTTTGAGAGAGTAAAGGTTTTCTTCAACTGATATGGGTACTATGTGGAGGTGTGGTATGACATCTTCCCCTATGAACGTGGGCATCAAAGCTTGGTCAACATTTGGTTTGTAAGGCATAGAGTTCCAAATGTGCAAAATTGTCCTAAGAATTTAATGGACCAATGGGGAAATCATTTTTTCCACACATTCTTCCCATATATCAAAGAGATTTGACCACTTACTCAAAGCCTAATGAACATAAAAGACAAAAGATTAATAGTAGTAAGGGAGAGAAAGGTGGCAACCAAAAAGTGGAAAATGAGAGGTTGAGTATATTGAAGTGAGGGGATCGCCACCAAATCGAGCTAACATTATTTATCCATTTTTTAATATGGACATGTATGTAGGTACCAACATGGCAAGCGAATGAGAACACGTACCAAAAGAGAAAATATCTTTTAAATATTTGACGTGTGCAATCTTTATTGCTTTCAAAGTATGTCCAGGACCTTTACACCATGGTAAACAATAATATTTTCAAGAACTTCAAGGTAACATAGCTAACTCTTACACTTAACTACATGTGAATGATGATAGTGTGGCTAATAGGCTATTGAGTGCGAGTAGTAGCTTAACTATATGTTAGTCTCATGATTCTTTACCTCTTGAGGATTATTTACCCATTAAGAGTATGGAACAATAGTATATCCTATTGACAACCACATTGACTCTATTACTAAGATAAATTTGAATCCAACTAGTCCTAAAGCCAATATGATGAATGATGGAATGTTGTCTTGTGAAAATTTTACTGACCAACTTGTGGGTGAAACTAGTACAATACTTGAGGATGACTGTGATGTAATTAATGAACCTAAAGTGAGTGATGATGTTGAAAATGTTTGTTAAGTAAATAGGAGTGAACTTTTGAGCATGTCCTTTAGTAATATCCTATTGTTTCTCCTGCTCATAGGGATGATTATTTGTTTGAAATTTCTTCAGAACTTGATGGTTGTGTTATTTTGAGTGAACTTACAAGTTCTAATCCTTCTTTATAGATTGATCCTTCTAATTTTATGTACAATATTGAGTTTGAAGATGTTACAATCAATCTTAGAGATCCTAGTGGTGTGAATAATGTTGATAATGTAGCTCATTTTGAGTGGCACATAGCCTATATAAAAACACACTATCGTGTGCTTAAATTTCTCCTAAATTTGTAAAGACACTTTTTGATATTAATATCAAAGTTCTAAGATGTGATATGAACCTCCCCTTAGGAGCTAGGGAACCACCCTCCCACTCAATAACCAGCTCATTAGGGAATTTAAAAACTACCTTATGGGTTTTATAATCAGAGAGACATAGTATGAATGAAACCAACCCATCTCCAATATGATATCAAAATTAACCATTTCTAATTCAAATAGATCCACCAAAGTTTTCCAACCACCAAAAGATAACACACAACAACTATAAACTTTTCTAGCCACCACAGAGTCACCCAATAGGGTAGAAACAGAAAGAGGGCTAGAAATAAACTCAAGACCAAAACCAAAATGTACAGCTACAAATGGGGCCATATAAGAGAGAGTGGACCCAAGATCAAGTAAATATTATACATCATGGGAAAAAATTTTCAACATACCAATAACACCATTGGGAGATGCCTAAGAGTCTGGGCAAGAAATAAGGGCATATTTTCAGCTATTGCCGATACCAGGAGTAGAAACAGAAGCAGAAGCAGTACCCTCTTGTGTAGGGACTGATGAGAAGGCAACAGGAACCTTATCAGCCCCACAAGTAACTTTACAAGGACATTCACACTGTATATGACCAATCTACCCAAAAATAAAACATCAGTGTCTCTCTTTGTAACATTGGACATGGATCAGCTGACCATAAAATCTGCAGGGAGGGTAGAAGAGAGTTGACTAAGCCCCAGTAGTCTGTGATTAGGAAAACCATGCCTTGAATCCCCTATGATGCCAAGGGCGATGATCACCTAATGGATTCAGATAAGGAGCACTTGTCGTAGAGAAGGAACCAGAACTCCCCTACTTTATCTTAGGCTACTTTCCACCATCTCTACCACTAAAACCTTAAGGATTCTTCCTGACCTTATCACTATTGAAAAATGAAGGACTTAACATCATGGATTGGCTAATATTTGTGGCATCAAAAGAAGGATCACTACGCTCAGACTGAGAAGTTAAACACTGAGAAAACATATGAATAGACTGACCAAACTTAGCATTCATCACATCAGCCCAAGGAGCTCAAGAAAGACTACAAGGAACAAAATGATTTCCAGTAAAGAAACCAAGAACTGGACCTCTAGACCAGGTTTGGACCTCATAAGTGGGATGTGTTCTATCAAAATAGAGTATTTAGAATTCAATGACTTTCGAATAAGTGTAAAAATGAGACAAACCCAAACAAGTCATATTAGCCAAACCAAACAAAAAAAACCATAATACTCCCAAGTCCATAGTTGTCCATACAAATCCTATAAACCATATCAAAGAATATCTAGCTGGGACATGCCTCCGACCATAGACAAAAACCAATATCAAAGAAATAGTAAAGACATATGATAAAAATTAAAATGAAATGGGCCTCCAACGAATAGAAGCTCACAACTTCAATCTAACCCAAGTTGCCCCCAAAGGTTGGGGCATTCCCATGTACCCCACAAGGTTTTCATAAATAATCCACTAAGGGGATTCTATTGTACCCGATAAGTTTTTCAAAACCATCCTTTACCATTTAACCATTTATACCATGCATTGGTTTCAAAGGGGAATAAATCAAATCAAATAGTTGGGGATTCCATTGTACCCCTAATTTAAATTCCCACCTTTCTCACAACTATAAAACAATTTTACAATAAAGGGATGGGGTCATAACCACTTCAAGAGTCACATGTTTAGATAAAATTACTATCTTCATGTTCAATCACCATACCCAAATACCCATATGTTCAAAACCATATTTAAATAGGAAAAACCATAACTAAACAATGAAAAAACATCATTCAGCAATAGGCATTAAAAACCACCGACCTTTATTTCAAAAACTTACCATGGAAGCCATACATTGAAACATGTGTAGTAATAAAATAACAATGAGGGATCAGTAAAATGCTTGAAATTCCAAGAAATTTGGTAGAGATAGCACCCATATTCTTTAAAAAACTAGCCTTATCTTGAATAAAGAGATTGAGAGAGAATTTGTGATAGCCTAAGGACTACCAAACACACGAAATTGGCTACTAAGATGCAATTCCAGCAACCAAATAAAGAGAAAACAACACATAGAATAGAGATGAAGAAAGAGAATGCTTGAAATTAAAGGATAGATAGAAAGGCCCTTACAGGAATTCAACGATTATCACTAGAAGATGTTTCAAATCTTCAAACACACCTCACAAATAAGAGTTCAAACCTTCCTCTTAGGTGAACCAAAGGAAACACTCTTCCTCAAGCACACCTTTCTAGCCTAATCATCCAAGACAAGTGAAAACCCTTACTTTCAAATGTTCATGGACCAAAATCAATTTTAAGCTACAAACTAAGGACTAAAAACTACAATGAGAAATACTCAATTTCAATTCATCCAAGTCTAATGAAAAGAGAATTAAAATGGTCTATTTATACTATTACATGCCAAAGGACAAAAATGCCCTTAATGAGGACTTAAAAAGAGGCACCTATGGAGTGCTCTTTTGGAGTGTAAAAAGCCTTCATTATCCTTACCTTGAGGTGCCTATGGAGTGTATAAATTCCCCTCCTTCCTTCTCTTGATCAAGGCTTCAAAAGACTCCAAAAATTCTTTAATTGCTTTCCAATTTCGAAGCCTTGACCCTTGATCTTATGCTCTTGTGGCTCATTGTGCTTGTATCAATTTAGGAATGTTTTATTTAGAATGATGTGATAATAAAGTCCTAAGGAAGGCTTTAAGTCATAGGGTCCAATGACTTAAAGTGAGAAATGTCCAAAGTGCCTAAACTTAAAAGCTTAAAAGCTTAAAAAGTGTCGCCTTTGGCTGTAAGTCAACCATCGACTCATAACCAAACCTTACGACTCATGAGCATGAGTCATATCCAAGATAATTCCCAAGAACCCATACACTATCAATGTAACACCCTTGACGCTACACGGTGCTTATAGTCTCAAAACGCCACAAGATAATCCATGAAACAGATACCTATTATAAGTGTTGAATAATATATTGATAATGAAGAAATATGCAGAAAATCCACTGATAATGCCACAAGGTTTTAGAAACTAAAAACAATACTAAATCATAGTTCTGAACATCTTGAAATATACTAAGAATACTTATATAAACAACTAATAAAATGACTATAAGTCTGAATGTCTGAAAGCCTCTAAAAGTAATTGATTGTGGAGTTGACGGGACAAATCCCCATCTAACTCTGACTGAGTAAATAACTGAACTACTAATATAATATAAGTTAAACCCATCCACGAACGATGATGACTCACCACTGTTGCTTCTGCTGATAAGCTGCTCTGCCTATGTATGATCAGGAAACTGCGTGTTCGAACTTATAATATTAAACATCATAGTGCATGAAATGAGTATGCGGTCAGTACTCTGACTGTACTAGTATACGAGATGAGGTTAGGCTGAAATGCATGGGTTATATGCATGAGATAATGACTGACTTAATAACTTGATATAGCTGAGAATAAATGCATAACAAATCATAAAATATGTTCTTATATGGTTTGTAAACTGAAATACTGAAACACAGATAACTGAGTAACTGATAACTTTATGCTATGGTCAAGCATACTAAAAATTGAACTTTGGGATCTAGATATAACAGTCATGCCCCAATATATTATCAGAATCCAACCTGTAACCCTAGTTGAAAGGGTGTCAGTACTGTGCCACGGGTACTAACCTTGGTTGTGTGGATCCACTAATCTAACATCTCGAAGGACGAGGGTGTCATGCCTAACTGACGAGGCACCCCTCAAAGTCTATGATTGCACTGTAGGTCTGGAACCTAAGGACTGCTACTAATATCTCATGCCTACTAATAGGGGAGACAAGTTCCTTATGCCTACTAACAAGGGAGATGCCATCCGTACGTTCACTCGGTTCTAAGTTTTACTCCCAACTAAAACACACTGATTACTAAACTAACCTAAGTTTAACTGAACCATGAATTAACATAACAACTAACTGAATATTGATGTTCATGGTTTATCTTAAATCATTCTATAATTACTGGAAACTGTGTAAATAGCTAAATTTTGAGTATTCATAACCCCCAGCACTGAATGAAAATAACACTAAAGACATATGAAGCCTTACAATGTCCTTAGTCATGGTTATGGTTTAATTGAACATCCTTGTAAGGTACCAGTGGATCCACCAAGCAAACATAATAATGTACATATTGCGGGGTACATGGGAATACCTCAAGTAGCTAAATAATGTAATTAATAGGTACATGGGAATCCCCTTCATCTCTAAAAGGTTGGCTAAGGACATTACTTTCATGCTATAGATGTTATAACAATACCACTTCTTATAAACCTTGTTTAATAACAAATGGAATAGTGTTTTGGTTGTTACTAGTGGTTTTAATTTGGCAAAAATGGCGGGGTGTGATAGCTAACCTTGAAGGTATGAGTCCTATAGATGGAAACTTGAAACTCATATTTGTTGACATGAGGATTGGTCATGACGACCATAAACTAAACTTTTAGGGTACACGAGAATCCCCTATGTTAGATTTGTATATATGTATCATGGACAGTAAAGGGTACTTGGGAATCACCTACTCCTATGGTATCTCTGGTTCATGCGGCTACACACATCGGGCCCATTCAGGGGGTAATAGTGGACCCATATAGCTTATGTATGATTCAAGGATGATTAAGCAACACATCCTAGTTTAATAGTTTTAAATGCAT
Organism: Capsicum annuum; assembly: GCF_002878395.1. NCBI lineage: Eukaryota > Viridiplantae > Streptophyta > Magnoliopsida > Solanales > Solanaceae > Capsicum > Capsicum annuum. The sequence continues at coordinate 77,449,519 of NC_061111.1, forward strand.
GCCAAACTCGGTTCTCTTTCTTGGCATGGATTCTATATATATGTGTGCGTGTGTGTGTTTATGTGTATGGTTGTGAATTCATATGGTTATTTACATGGTTTTAAATATTGACATTATTTTATCCTTATCCCGAGTGCTTGCTAGCGTTCACCTGCTAACCTATCTTTAGGCGGTTATATCCTCATATAATGCAGGGATTGGCCATTTTACCCCTCCTGCTTAGTGATCGAATTCAGAATCAACTATTGTAATGAAGTAGTGATCTTCCATACCATGAAAGGCTCTATTTCATATCATGGATATCCTTACATACTTTGGTTATTTCATGGACATTGATTTTTCTATGGTTGGGAGCATGTCCCAATCTGACGTTATTTTTCTTTTGATTAAAGGCTTTGTAAAACTATTATAGGTTGGTATAGGCGGTGTCGGTAGTGGTGTCAGCATTAGTATTGGCATTGGTATTGGGGCTGATACCTTTTCACTATATTTTTTATTTTTCCATCCTATTATGTTATGTATGGACATGAATTTTGTTATTATATCAGTTTGGTTGTGATTGTTTGTTGGCATTGGATGGTTGGACTTTCTTGGGTTGGTCACAGTCATGGACCTATACCAAAGTCAGGAATTTTACAAATGCTATCTTGTTATATGCTTGAAATTCATCTGACTTAGGGTATGCGTTTGAAGTTTGGTTGGGTAACGAGGGTGGTCTCCGGTCCTAATTGGTCTTGAGATTCCTATTACGATAAGGTCCTAGTTCGGGCCGTGTCAATTTTCTAATGCAAGGGTATTAAAAACTAAAAGAGACATAAAATTTATGCTAGCCCACAAGTCACTCAAAGAGCGGACCACATTATTTTCGTAAATTTGAATTGGTGGGGTGAAACTCCTTAGGTCCTTAAGCTTTTTTGGCGTATTGCTCATCATCACTAAACTGCATTCCTCAGTAATTTCTACCATCTGAATGTTGCTTAGATTTATCGTATTTGTCACCATATCCTACACATAGTTTGCATACCTAGGAATTCATGGTGGGTCTATCTTGTAAGTGCTTAACTAACTTTGCCTTTGGTTACTCAGATGTCATGAACTGATTTTTGAGTCATAATGGAAAGTACTTTATCCCACCAGTAGGTAAGACAAATAGAAGTCTAGAGCTAAAAATAATGGCCTACTTTAGTGCAAAAAAATGACCCAAATGCCGAAAATATGAAAGTAATATGCTTACAAGAACTATATCATAGAATAATAATAATACATAAGATAAATAAGAGAAATATTAGCATACCGCGACCTAGTAGTATCGGTACAAGATGTGCTATACAAAAAGAATACAAGTACTAAAATATTCAATATGCACCATTCTCGAAAATAGAAAGTCTAAGAAAAAATAGAAGAAGGAGAGAAAAAGTCAACTCTCTCTGCAACAGCTCACCCAATTTCTGAACTCTGACAAGCACAAATCTCAACATCAACGGGGGCCACTATTCCTCAGATCTGCACCAAAAAGGTACAGAAGTATAGTATGAGTACCAAAGTCATGGGTAATCTATAGGCATCATTGACCGACTATGCTAAATCATATTATAAATACAATATAATGTGAGATAATTAAGCTAAGATAAAAGGGAAAACATGGAATAATGTTCCAACTATTGTAATAAATACCAGTAACAATAATATGAAGGAAAATATAAATATCATTACTAAACTAGCCCACATAAGACAATAAGTATGATAAAGTAAATAACTCAACCCAGGCCACATAAGACCATAGGGTACAATCAAAGGGAAGTAATAACCAGAATAAAGCTAATTTACCAAATTGCCAAATCATAATTGGGGATCCTACCATATCGTAAATTCAAATATCAAACCAGCTCTAAAACATAAAAGAACCTCTCAATGCCAGACTTAAACTGAAAGACCCTCAATGCCATACTTAAACTGAAAATCATATCATCATTTGTCAAACATTAATCAAAACTCATCTCGTTAGTTGTAGCAAATGAAAACTCATATCATTATTTGTCGGACTTGAATCGAACTCATCTCATCAGTTTTGTACTTGAGCCAAAACATAATATCATGAATAATAGTAGCCTTAAAACGGTCTAAAAGTCATAAATTGCCTCTGCTAAAATATAAACATCTAGTAAAGCATCTTAAATCTAAGCATACATAATATCTAGAATATAATATAGATAATATCACACATCAATAAAGCCTACAAGGAGCTATTAATAGTGTTGGCCAAAGGTAAGCCGAAAGGGCTCAATACTAATCTCGAAAATTAATTCTAAGCTAAATTTTACCAACACTAGGCTAAGGTATCTAAATTCACTACAGCATAAGACACATTTTAGTCCTAATATAGCAATTCTAACTAACGAATGAGAAGATCAGTTAATTATGCATAGTTAACGTTTCCTCAATCCGCTAAAGGATCAAAATTATACGAGATATACCTCTAACATATAATTTCTCACTCAATTATAGCACATTATCAAAAATATACTACAATATAGCCCAATCCATCAGAAATGTTAACCTAGCCGACCTGGACACTGAAGAATGCCCGGTGACATCTGCTAAATCAATGATATTTCCTTCTAAAAAGCTTCTACATGATGCCATGTTATTAAAATGATAATCTACTCATCAATACTAGATCAGATACCCATTTTCCATTTTCTGCTTCGAATTCAAAAATACCTTAAAGTCCCATTTGGCCCCACTTACAAAATTGTCAGCACATCCCCCTATGCTCAAGGGACATTTACCCTAAAAAAGAAGTAAATTCCAAGCTCAAATGATCTCGCAATCTACCCAGAAAATAATTTAGGGATTTTGGAAAATAATTAAGAAATTAACCATGAATCTCATGAAAATTTACCTAGATTTTGATGAAGAAATGTTAAATCCAAGCTTACAATAACCCTAAAATCCAAATAATTGTTCTCTGAATATTCCACACTCTCTAGGGGTTTAACTCTTTAATCTTGTAAGAAAATGAGAGAAAAATCAGACTAATGGGAATTTTTAATGCCTCCCAGGTGCCGCTTAAGCGGTCATTGCTAAAGCAAAGTACCATTTAAGCAGTACCAACAAACTCTACACCCTCCACTTAAGCGGACTTCGCTTTAACGTCTCTAATCTAGCAATCCTGCTCTCTTAAAGGCCTTTTGGTTGCTTAAGTGGCCTCTACTAAAGCGACCCATGTGCCGCTTTAGATAATGTACACTGGAGTGGTGAACAAGTTGGGGACTTGAAAATTTCTAGGTCTCTACCTACCCATCAAGATTTATTTAGAACTTCGTATACATAAGCGAACCTTACGACCCTACCAAATTCGCCATTTTTAACTCAATGGTGTTGTAAGAAATTCCATCCAAGGCCATTTTGATGAAAAGTGGGCTTACACCTAAGGACCATTCTTATTAATTTTTTGCCAATAGTCCAAAATGATTATTGAAGGTTCGGTACCCACGCCAAAGGTCACCAGCTAAAACAAGGCATTTCAGAGCTGATGAAACTATCAGAATTAACATATAAGGTCATTTGATTGAAGTTTTGACCTTGAGCTATTTTTACTAGTGAAGAATCCAAAATAGGGAAATTGGATCTAGAAAATTATTAAACTACCCGGTAACAAAACTGCCAGCTTTAGCAAGTAATAAATGACTTAAGGCAGCTATAAGAATCTCGAAATCTAAAAAATGATGAAAAATGTATAAAATGACCTAAAGCATCATTACAATATCAACTATAATTAGAAATTTTGTCTGTAAAATTAAAGGTTTAGAATTTACCTAAAGGCTCGAACAGTTAAGTATACTGGTCCCATATCTCAACTAGATCTTCTAAGTAGCCTCTTTTGTTGGGTGGTGCCTCCACTGAACCAAAACTATTGGAATGTATCAATAGTATATCCACATGATATTGATTGCAAATATGGGCACCGACTCATCCCCGAAGGTCAATCTCTCATCCAATTGAGTCGAGTCCTACTGAAGCATATGAGAATCATTGAGAATGTATTGCCACTATATAGAATAATGAAAAACTATACGAACAACAACAATATATAGGGTTAAGGCTGACTCATAAGCCATCTCTCCAACTATGCAATGAATCTCAAAAGGTCCAATATATCTATGGTAAAGCTTGTTTTCCTCCCGAACATCATTGCACCCTTCATGGACTATACTCAAAGAAATACCTGGTCTCAAACTCCAAATATCAAGGCACAAAGCTTATGATCTGTATAAGCTTTCTGCCTATTTTTAACCGCCATCAGTCTATCTTGAATCACTTTGACTCTATCCAACAACTATTAAAGTAAGTTAGTACCTTGGGGTCTAATCTCGAAGGTGTCAAACTATCTAATTAGAAATTTATAATATTTATAATATAATGCCTCAAATGGTGTCATATCAATACCCAAATAGCAGTTATTATTATACGCAAACTCTGCCAAATCTAAGTGATGCTCTCAGTGACCTCTAAATTCTATAAAATTGGCTCAAAGTATATTCTAAAAAATCTGAATTGCCCAAATCGACTGCCCATAAGTCTGAGGGTGGAAGGCTCTTCTAAGATCCATTTAAGTACCCAACTCATCCTAAAAGTTTCTTTAAAAGATAGAAGTATATACTGAACCCCACTCTAAATTGAAAGATTTAGGCACTCCATGCAAGTGAACTATCTCATGAACATAGTTAGAGGCTAGCCTATCGACACTAAAGGAAATCTGAATCTGAATAAAATGTGCCAATTTTCCTTAACTGATCTATAATATCCCAAATACCATTGGATATATAGGAAATGTGAGGTATACCACTAATAAAGTGTATGGTGATCCGCTCCCAATTCCACTCGGGAATGGGCAATCTCTTAATCAAGACACCAAGTCTCTAATGACCTGCCTTCACCTACTAATAATATATGCAATAAGCTATAAAGCTCAACGTATATCTTTTCATGCCACTCTACCAATAATGTAACCTTAAAATTCTATACATTTTAGTCGTACCCTTAGTAAAATATTTTGAGCTATGAGCCTAAAATAATCAACGTAATTAAGTCTCAAATCCAAAGAACATAAAAGCAGCCATCGAATCTCAGAACATCCTCAGAATCTATGGTAGCCCTCTTAGGCTCACCATTCAACACCTAATTATTGATGATGCAAAGTCTCATATCCTAAAACTAATGATTCTTAATCTGATCAAATAAGCTAGACCTCACCTCAATACTAGCAAGAATCCTCCTAGGGGTAGAAATATTAAGTGGTACAATTAGGTTGGCTAAAGACTGAACGTCCTACACCAATAACTTCTGAGAAATTGAGATAGAATCTAAGCTACCCATACTCACCCCCTTCCAACTCAAGGCATCTACTACCACATTCACCTTGCCAGAATGGTTTAAAATAAAGATATCATAATCCTTATGCAACTTTATCTATCTATGCTGCCTGCACTCTCTGGGTCATAAGATGCTTTAGACTATGATTATCTATCTATATCTCATAATAAACACTACATAAATAATACCTCCAAATTTAAGCTAAAAAAACTACCACTACCAACTCCTAATCTTGAGTAGGGTATTTGAGCTCATGCACCTTCAACTGACCTCACTCATATGTAATAACTAGACCACAACCAAAAGCAATATCGAAAGCATCATAATATACAGTGAACCCCTCACCCTCAATATAAAGAGAAAATATAGGATCTGAACTGAGGAATACCTTAAGATTCTATAAGCTCTACTCACACTCCTAGGACAAATAAAAAAAACCTCCTTCCAGGTCAATCTGGTAATAGACACTATAATAATATCAAACCCTTCAATTAAAAGCCTTAGTAACAATCCAAATAAATGAAGCTACAAACCTCCGATAGCGATTAAGGCCTGGCCCAATCACGAATAGCCTCAATCATTTTAGGGTCCACATAATTCTATACTTAGACGCCACATGTTCAAAGAATGTCACCGACTCAAGCCTGAACTCGCACTTTGAGCATTTGGCAAAAATCCTATGGTCTCTCAATCTCTAGAGCATAATCCATAAATGTTGCATATGCTTCTCTTTACTTCTCCAATGCACAACAATGTCGTTGATGAACACAATCATAATGAATTCAAAAATATGGTTTTGAGACTAGGTTCATCTAATCCATGAATGTTTATAGGGAATTGGACAATTCGAAAGACATCGCCAAGAATTCATAATGACCATAATGAGACTTGACGACTCTCCTTGGGATGTCTTCAGCCTGAATCCTTAATGAATGGTAAGTGGACCTCAAGTAAATCATAGATAACACTACTTCTCCTTGGGATGTCTTCAGCCTGAATCCTTTATTAATGGTAAGTGGACCTCAAGTAAATCTTACAGGACTTGTTGTTGTGAAATATGAAGAATGAACTAAGTGCTGAAAATAACCCTAATAGCATCTATTTATATTACACAAAAAATGAAGGACAAATGACCTCCCTACCCTTCAGTCATGGGGTACCCTTAGAGTGTAATTTATTACACTTCAGGGCTCATTTACACACTTAAAAATGTTGAAGCTCTTTGGCGGATCAAGTACCAACTCACACGCAGCCATTTGCATGAACATGGCTTATAGTTTTTATAACTCCCGAGCTTGGCTTCGTGTGAATGGTCGAGAACGTATTGGACAGCTTTGTACACCCATATCACTGTGATACAAGAAAGACAAACACAAAACAAACACCAAAATTAGTCCACTAGATAAAAAACCGAGGACCTCTTTTGGTGACCCCTCTCGGATTCGCTACCAACAAGAAGAATACAAGGTATAATGGCATAATAACACCAAAACAGTAGCAGCACAACATGAACAAGATGAACAATAGACTAATTTCGGATTCCACATTAATGACACAAACACACGGTTAAAACATCAACATTGCTACATGATTACAAAGAAACAAAAGGATAAATAGTTAGACAAACTGAAGGTATAATATTAACAGCCCAAAAGCCTATTCCACTCTTGGACCTTTAACATCAGACACATCAAATACCTAACTTTTACGTTGGCATAAGAGTGACCCCGATCTCCCAAGCATCCAACATTTCCAAGCTTGAATCTAACACGAGCGATTCCATACTCAAGTTGATTTCCCTAGTTATAATTTTAGGTTGGTGGTCTTCTCTCCTTAGAGAGGAAATGTTTCAAGTGTTATAAACTCATAATATTCATCAAAATCTCTCTAATGAAACCCTACATTATTATTCTATTTATAGTGTATTACAAATAATAGGTAAAATAACCAAAAGGCCCCTTAGTGAAGGGGCACCCCTCTAGTATATATGGACTGATTTGGCTTTTTTAGTGTATGTAGTGGACTATTTAGGTGTCCATTTAGGTTCACCTTTGCTCTTCATTGCACACACCAATCCTCGAGTCTAATGTACACTCTCATAAGTCCATCTACGTGATCGTACTCGTATCATGCTCCCCTTCTTGAAAAGGATTCGACCTCGAATCCGTACCTTGCAAAATTAAAGAGGAAACAAACAAGTACACATCCTCATGGCATGAGGGTTAGGGTTAGAAAAATAAATAATTAGCACTATCATGCCACGATGGTACACACTTATAGTACAACCAAGGATCCTTTTTGTTAATTATGAAAAGCTTTTGTACAACATCACAAACGAAAGGGCTCGGATGAACATCAAGTATTAAGGGAAAGAAACTGAGACTACGCCTCTCATACGATACGATGTATATCCAACAACATCATGAATATCATCATATGCATAAAGAAGAAAGGCACCAAAGACACAATTCTCATCTAAGATGTATTCACAAGTAGGAACACACAATGAGAGAAAGGGACATTGCAAGCACGTAGGACCTCTCTCTTTCCAACCAAGTTATCGAGAGAAGGAATTCCATCAAGGAAGTCATACCAATAGGGAGAATAAAGAAACTACCTTGCAACAATCCAATTCAAGGCAAGTAGTTTTCCCAAGAACTCGGCTTCCCTCTACAAATGATGTGAAGCACGCTCCCAAGAGTCCCACAAGATACTTTAACTTGTCCAACCCCAAGAAGGTGACAAGAAGTCTTTAACATCCTTGGACCCTCCACAAACAAGAATACAACTTGGCATCCTCAAGTTGTTGTTCATATAACTTAAATACAAGTGTGTCAAACATGGATGCACGGATATGAGCAACACCCTAAAGAGACAATGACACATTGGCCCGACGGTCCTTGAGTAGACACAAACCACCATTAATATCATAGGGATCACAATTCAAGTCACCATATTTGTCAAGCACGGGTGGAGTGTCATGCAAAGAAGTACAAGAAAAATTATTTTTCAAAGATATGTCAAGCACATAATTAACCCTATGAGTCAAGCAAACATTAGAATCTTTACAACAACATAGGCTCACGAGTTCACTCCTTTGTCCTTGACCAACATCTTTAAATTCTTCACTCACTTGAGATTCATTAATCACATCAAACATATTCTCAAGTGGTGGGAAAGTTTTACCCACAAGTTGATCAATACAATTTTCACATGCCAATACCTTCAACACTAGGTAAATCGATCATACTAGAAGAGTCAATTTGGTCATCTATAGGATATACTAGTGTATCCACTCGCACAACATGTACATCATCCACAAGTGGTAAGGAATCAATATACTCATATGTAGGTAAGCTACTACTCACACTCAACGGCTTATTAGTCACATGTTCATCATTCACATGTACCTAAGTATAAGAGTTAGCTATTTTTCCTTAACATTCATGAGTATGTTCATCTTTACCTCAGTGTGAAAGTCCTTCACAAGTTTGGGCAGCAACTTCCTTCAGGAAGCTCTCATCGTAAGGTGTTTGGACCTTCGATTTTGGATTTGTTGGGATAAGTATGGATACCAATTGGCGTAGCCTTTCAACGTGCCCTTTTATGTCAATATTGTCAGTGACGCAGTCAAATGTAGCATCGAGATTGGTGGCAGCCATGGTACCTAAAATAAAAGACAACAACGAACGACAAAACAACTAACTTGTTAGCTCAAAAATGCCTCATCACACTCTGACTCTTGATTTTTACCTCACACTTGGTTTCACAAGTGTTGAAAGTCGGCTTGTACTTCACGAGTGATTGAGGCCCGAGTCTACTCTTGCCCGGAATAGATTTTTGTTTGAGTTGACTAGAAGAAAATTTGTTTACGAAATTGAACCAACAAGATACAATGAATTCACAAAAGATAAAAGCACACAACAAACGTAGACATGAACAAACGGACTCCACAACTAACTTACAATCTAGTAGGAGATTACTAGTAAACAATAAAATGAAACTAAGAAATTTGAAATTTGAGCTTAAAAATTGTTGGTGAACAGTAAAAACGTGATGTGGAAGCCACGTATTGGTTGCGGTTGTTATCAAATTTTATTTTCTAATTCAAGTCTTGGTCCAATTGTAATTTTGAACTGGTGGGAATTGGTTAAGGAGACAAAACAAGTCTTGAAATCCTCTTTCAAATTCAAAATGCAAGACTTGACTTTTCTCCTCAAGACATGGTCCTTAAATCATGGAAGGTTATTGGAAAAGTGGTTGTTAAAGTCCTTGAGTGGTTGGAATTGGTTGTAAAAGTATTGAGAGGTCTTAAATTTTGGAAATATATCTTTCAAGACTAACAAAATACACACTCTCTTTCTTCAACTTCCAAGATCAAACATCCACTTTTTCTTCAACAATAGATGAAGATGTGAAGAACATCAAGAACACATTTTTTTTGAATCTTGAAGTTCTAAGGTTCAAGTTTGACCCCAAACATCAACAACACCTTTCCAAGCTTAAAAATACAACACAATAACCACCATACACATTCAGACCTTGAACCAACAACACACCACACGTCCAAGATTTGAATCCACAATAACAATAACAACAACAATTACATGGCCAAAGTTTAGGTTCACAACAACATCAACAATTAAAGCTCAAATCTAGATCTAGAATTCTTTAGTGTTAGAGGTTAAGAAGCTAACACTACAAACAACAAAACAAATAAAATGAATCCTAGATCTAGACTCAAAACAAGAAAAATCTCGTCCAAGACACAACAAGAACACAATTTCGGCCAAGACACAAAAATGGACATATTTGCTTTGTTTTGGAATTTTCATATTTCAACTTTTTTTTTTAATTTTCTAACAAGCAAGCCCAAGATTGATCTTGTAGGAACAAGATCTATCCATGCTCTGATCCCAAATGATACAATAAAGACAAGGAAACACGAAATAAACACCAAAATTAGTCCACTAGCCAAGAAACCAAGGACCTCTTTTGGTGACCCCTCTCGGATTCTCTACCAACAAGAAGAATACAAGGCACCATTGGCGTAATAACACCAAAACAGTAGTAACACAACAAGAACATGATGAACAATAGACTAATTTCAGATTCCATATTAACGACACAAATACACGGTTACAACAGCAACACTACTACACGATTAAAAAGAAACAAAAGGATAGATAGTTAGACAAATTGAAGGTATAATATTAACAGCCCAAAAGCCTATTCCACTCTTGGACGTTTAACATCACACACATCAAATACCTAACTCTTATTTTGGCACAAGCGTGACCCCGATCTCCCAAGCATCCAACATTTCCAAACTTGAATCCAACACGAGCGATTCCACACTCAATTTGATTTTCCTAGTTACAATTTCGGGTTGGTGGTCTTCTCTCCTTAGAGAGGAAATGTTTCAAGTGTTATAAACTCATAATATTCATCAAAATCTCTCTAATGAAACCATACATTATTCTATTTATAGTGTATTACAAATAATAGGTAAAATGATCAAAAGGCCCCTTAGTGAAGGGGCACCCCTCTAGTATATGTAGTGGACTGATTCAGCCCTTTTAGTGTATGTAGTGGACTGTTTTGGAGTCTATTTAGGTGCTCCTTTGCACTTTACTGCACACACCAAGCCTCGGGTCTAACGTATGCCCTTATAAGTCCATCTACGTGATTGTACTCGTATCACCTTGTCACACAATTGGTGGTATTTCAAGCATTACTAAAGTAACAGTATTGGAAAAAAAAATCCAAGACTACTTGGTAAGGTATTACTACTCCATGCATGGAATAACATCAATATATACTATGTCAAATGCAATAAGATCAACCTGAGTATCAAACTCTTGAATTGTCATAGCACATGATCTATAAACCTAATACATTTCTAAAGAATTACCTACTAATATAAATACACTTAATGGCACAAATAGTGAATTCTAAGATATAGGGTCTTTTAACGACTGTCTTTCCTAGTTTTTGATTAGGGCTATATACCTCGATAGACCTCAACTTTAGGTACATCCACAAACTCCAGTAGGATCCTTAGTCATGGACTAGAGGTCCTCATCTCGGGTAGTGATAGTACATATGCTGCCATCTACAAAAGACTGAAACCAAAAAAATCTTAGAAACTAACATATACTCTAAGAACAAAAGGAATGTCATATAGCCTCCTAAACATAATAAATGGAAGTCACTGTTCTGAAGCAAAGGACTTTACTTGACACTTGCTTTTTACCAACAATACTGGTGAAACTAGCGCTCAGATACCAATTGGTCACAATCCAATTTATATACCATGATGACACCTAATTTATTCGACCAATAAGTAATCCAATGTGTTACCTAAATTAAAAGCAATAGGCTAATTTAGTGGTAAAAAGAGACAAATACCAAAAATATGTAAGTAACAGGCTTACAAGCACTAAATAATAGAATAATAATAATAATAATAATAATACAAAATATAAATAAGAGAAATATTAATATCCCAGGTACTAGTAGTGTTGGTACAATACCCATTAAACCATAAGAATAAAACTACTATCATTGTCAATATACGTTAGTCTAAAAATAGAAATACTAAGCAAAAAATAGAAGAGGAAAAAAAGGTCAATTCCAGCTCCAATAGCTAACCCTATCTCCGAACTCTAATAAGAAAAAACCTAAATTTTAACAATATCCATTAGTACTCAGATCTTTACCCAAGGGTTATAAAAAATAGTAGTATGAGTACCCAAGCCATGGGTATTTATTAAGAATCATTGGCCGACTTATCTAAATCATAATACAAGTATAATAAATTATGAGATAAATAGACTAAAATGAAATAAGATGGGAAACCTGGAATAATGTTCCCAAATACTAAAATAAATAACTGAAACGATAATATTAAAGTAAATATAGTAATTACTAAACTACTATCCTCATAATCTAGTAAGGGCAATAAAGTAAATAACCCATTGCAGGCCCTAATAATATTGAAGGATCCCATCAGAAGGGTGTAATAACCAAAATTATGATAATTTACAAAATCTCTGAATTATAATTATGGATCCTCTCATACCATAAATACCAAACACAAACTAGTTTCTATAACCATTTTAAAAGACCCTCTCAATGATGGACTTGAACTGGAACACATATCATCATATGTCAGACTTAAACTAGAACTCATCTCATTATTTTCTTGACTTAAACCAAAATTGAAATTACGAATAATGCATAAATCAAACTAACTTTAAAATTATAAATCGCCTCCGCTAAATATACAAATAAAATAAAGCATCATTAATCTAAAGCTAATATAGATATTGTAACACGTCCATTGATCTTACAGAGAGTTATTAGTAGTCTTTGACTAAGTTGGTCTGAAAGGGCCTAATACTAATCCTCGAATTTCATTCTATGGTAAATTCTAACCCAAACTAGTGTAAGGTATCTACATTAAGTACTAGATTTTAAATAAGCCACATTCTAGTCATAAGATAACAATTCTACCAAATGAATGAAAAGCAAAGTTAATTATGCCTAATGTATGGTTCCTTAATCGATTAAAAGATCCAAATTATTCTTAATATACCTCCAATACCTAATATCTAATCAACATCTAGAAAAATCTAATAAATAAACAATAATTTAGACCTATCTATGAAAAATATAAACCCAGTCTACCTGGATGCTGAAAAAAGCCTGATGAAATTTAGTAAATCTACAATTTCTCTTTCTGAATCTTTTTTGCATGATCTCATATTATAAAAGTGACAATCTACTCATCAATACTAGAAAAACAGTACCCATATTATATTTTTATGCTTCAAGTACAAAATTACATTAAAAAACTCATGTGTGGCCCACTTTTAGAATAATACTTTGGAAATAGTCAACATGTCCCCTTATGTTCAAGGAACATTAATGAATGGTGATTTCACCACACACTTACACTCAACATTCATGTATATTACCTTGTTTTAGATGAATAAATTAGACATATTCATGAGAAAATGCACTAATATCCACTCTTTGCAGGCATAGAGTTGAGGAGAGAGCAAAAGATATAGAATGGGGCTAAAAATGAGAAAAGGGAAGGAAGAAAGAGTGCGGTTAAAGACCTGGACTACAACAACCTTAGTTACCATGACCACGGTCCTTAATCCATGGTCTCAGTTAGTCTATACAGTTAACACAATGAGGTCGCAACATACAACCGCTATCGCATAACCGATATCACTGTCAAATCGATGCGATCGTGGTTCACTGGGATTATGCCCAGGGGAATATTTGGAAAATTTCATAAATGAATTCCAATTAATATGTCGGAAAAAACCCTTTCTAGATTTCTTACCTCTTAAGATATCTTTGAATTCAAGACTTGAAACCCTAATTGGGCAAGTCTGTAATTAACTTTGTAGGCTAAATTTCTTAGGATTTTTGTGAAAAATGAATACTTTGGATAATCCTTATGGTATATCTTTATTTAATTTCTTTATGAGTAGCATGCATATTAGTTATAGTTGGGTTTACATGGATTTTAGTTGTTGAGTATGGATTCCACCATTGCTTGAGCTTATGGGCTTGAATTTGATGGATGAAAATCCCAAATCTCCAAATGGGTTTGATGGGTGAAAACTCCAAAATCTAGAAACCCTTTATCATCCTCAAAAGAGGGATGAAGGTGAATATTAGGTAATCCATAACATCCTAGAAAGAAGGTTATAGGGGGACAAGTCAATGGTGGACAATTGATCCTATGGTTTACTACCTTTTGCAAACATAGAAATAAGTGTATTAAGAGTGTAAATCATGTCAAGAGTTCGAAATAAAAATAGGGATGCTTGATTAAGTTCTTGGGTGGTTATGAAAATGTCTACACTTGTTAGGTGCTGGAAAGAGCCAACGGGTTAAAGCATTATGGTTTTGTTGAAAGATTGACCCCTATGATCTT
>NC_061111.1:77466856-77505938 GCF_002878395.1 Capsicum annuum
TTAACCCTAGGTAGACATAATCCCATGATTCCCTTAAATTTTGAATTCTAAGTAAAAGTTTAATTGACCAAGTTCTTGTTAAAGTTTGTTGTGAAGATTTTCAAAATAAATTCCCCTATATTATTTTACATGTCATTTTTACTAGCAATCTGTATAATCTTGTAGTAATTTGAGCATCCATTAGAATTGAAGTCTATAATTCACTCCTTAATATTCGAGTCCATTTCAAATTGGGTTACATGACAATAACCATCTTACCCTTTGATTTTGGGAGTGAATTGAGCATTACCAAAATGGCACCATTGGAGGGGAGTGAAACATAGATTTTGCTTATGCGGTGTTTTTCTTACTTTGGAGTTTCCAGAGTGTCGTACTTTATTTTCTTTATTGTTGTTTTTTTTTGGATTTTTTTAAACTAATAATAGCATAAACGAAACTATGAGTGAAGACACCAATCTTGTGGAGTCATTTCATGTACCCACTCATAGAGAAAGCCACATAAAGGGTGGGAGTCATGCGAGTGAAAACCATATCCCACCTCATAATGGGAGTGGGACATTTCATGTGACTAGTGTCATGCTTCATGTGTTTCAAGTAAATGGGCTATACGGAGGCCAAGCCCATAAGGATGCATATGTTTACTTAAGGAATTTTTTGGAAGTGTGTACTCCATTTAACATTTCTCATATTACACAAAAATCCTTTAGACTTCTTCTCTTTCCATTCTCACTAATGGGTGAAACATTGTTATGGTTCCGCACGCTCCCTTCTACTTTACTCACTTCATGGAATGAGCTTACAAAGGAGTTTTTAGATCAAAACTTCTCTCCATAAAATATGTGTGACCCAAGAGATGAAATTATAAACTTTAGGCAAAGGAACGGAGAGCCACATCATGAAGTATGGGAGAGATTTCATAGAAAGTTGGCCAAATGCCTAAACCACAAGATTTTGGTGAAGGCACTTCTCCAAATATTCTATCGAGCACTAGATTCTATGAACCAATTAGTGGTAAACAATGCGGCGGAAGGTTATCTCTTGAACTTGCACTTCCATGTGGCTATAAAATTGTTAAGAGATTTGGGAATGTCATACTCAAGAAATCAGCATATCCATTAGCTCTCAACCTAAGCCCATGGTTAGTAGAGAACAAAGAAAGTGGGATGAGGATCAAAAGCAAACCATGGCAAAGATCTTGACCCAACTTGAGCTCCTAACCAAGTATGTCATCGGTGCACCCATGAAAATGGCAAACCCCATGACACAAAGAGCCCATTACAAAGATGAAAAAGCTAGGAGAATGAAGGAAGAAATTTGGTACCTAGTTAACCACTCGGGGGGTTCTCATTCGGCCTATCATAGGCAAGGTGGGAATCAAGGTTGGATAAATTGGGGTGGTGGTTCAGTTTGGAGATATTGGGAACATGAGTATTGCCATTGTGTGCCTCACCATGATCGGGATTCTGACAAAGATTCAAGCTCCATTAATGCTGACAAAGGTAGAACGGAGAATATCCTTGCATGAATTTTGAACAGAGTTGAAGAAATAGATAAAATGGTTCGTGAAATAAAAGTGGACTTCATTTCACTCTCTAAAATTATGGTCTCCCATTCGGCCTCTATCAAAGAATTGGAGATCTAAATATGATAAATCTTTGTACGACTAAATACTAAACTGAGGGAAAACCATACTAGTGACAAAATTGCTAACCCCCAAAATGAAGATCAAATCCTTGCAATATATGCGGAGAGTAAAAAAACAAAGTAAAATCAATTGAAAGAGGAATTCAGAGGAAAAATTCCCAACACTCAGTCAAAAGAGAGGTTGTCCCAAAGTCCAATCGATAAAGAGAAAAAAGAGGTGAAAAGCATTATTTGAAGGCTGATTGGTGAAGGGGAGTTTTATAAGTAGGGACCTGTGGAACTTCCTTGACAAATTAATGCATGCCAACATCGTGACACAATGATAACTAAAGAACTATGTCGTAGATAACCCACAAATGCCACGAGGATGGCTTGTATCCATTTTATTATATTGATTTAGTATTAATATTAGTTTTCACATATGAATAAATCATGCATGTGTGACACTATGGAGTGCTTTGTATAATCTTAGAAAGGGAGAAATGTGCAAAAATTTGAGTTGAAAGCCAATCAAAGGATAAATAGACCAATCCTAATTTATGTATTTACCACTGATCAGTTGGTCATTTGCATGATATATGGCTTACAAAGATTATGAAGTAAGAAGGTAAAATAAAGAAAGGAACGTAATGTATGTATTCTCACAAGTATATATATAAAGGTGGTCTACTAGTACTACTATAATGCCTCGATTTTCTAAACCGAAATGCTACACGATTCTCATGACCCCGAAGGACCACAACCTAACCCATGACTGATATCTGTACCTGTAACTGCATAATATGCATATATAATGTGGAAACATGAACAAAGAGGGTGTAAGGTTCAATCTTGAATAATAAAATATCTAAAATAAGGTGGTATCACAGTACCAAAACAAAACTGAAAATACTAAAGTCTAAATCTGAAAACTCTATAATCGTCTAAAAGCCTCTAAACTGTCTGAGTAAGGAGTTGAAGGAACATTTCTCCAACTAACTCCCAAAATTGAAAATAAACTGAAATACTAGAATAATAAATGTAACGATCATGTCCTAAAAAGATAAGGACTCATTGCTTACTGAACTGCTACCACTGATCTAGAATCTGCACCTCAGAACCTATGGTGTAACATAAAAAGAAAGCACCGTGGTGCAAATCCGTCAGTACAACTAAAGTACTAGGTATACGTAGGGGGTAGGCTAAATGCATGGGGTTTATATGCATGAACATGCTGACTAATATGAACGTGAGAATAGATACATACATACATACGTAACTGCTGCTAAACTCGTGGAGATACTGACTACTTGAGTTTGAACTCTGACAATATGAGTTTCGTGACACTGAGTTACTGAACTGATAACATGGATGACTGTATCTAACAGTCCTAATTCTAGAGAAATCTATCTGAGTTCCAAACTGTATCTGAACATCTAAGTCTGAGATCAGTCCTAGCTAATGAGTGATCTCTGAAACTGATAATGAGAATACTCGACTGAATCTGAGATTGAGATTAAGCCTGTTTGCTGGGTGACCTCTAAATCTAATAATAAGCATCTGAATATGGGACTAAGCCTATCTGACAGGATGTTCTAGGAGTCAATGGAACTATCTGAATTTCTTACTAAGATCGATGACTGTATCTGATAGTCCTGATTCCTGATTTTTACTCTGAAGACTGATACTGAAACTGTAACTATAACTGTGACTGTGAGAGGTAGTAACCTAACTGACATGCCCTTATACTGTACTGGTGGGGTCTAATCTTTGCCCTGATTGGAAGAGTATCAATACCATGCCACAGGTAGAGACCTCTACTATGGTCAAGCCTCTCTGACGGGTGACCCTGAATAGGAAATCAAGCCTAAGGTAATATTATTCAAGTATAGCCTTAATCTGATGGGTGACTTCTGTCCTACGCTGGCTACGCAGTTCTGAAGTACAGGGATTATTACTAACGGCTCTACCTTTATAATGGGAAAACCCGTCATCCCTGCACTCGCTCGGTGCTAGTCCCTACTCCCAACTGAAAGGCTCTAAAAAGATTAACTGCGCTGAACTGACTAACTAAACTGAACTAATTTATAAACTGATTAACTGAGCTGATAATATTTTCTTAGCTGAACTAAGCTGAATTCACTGAGTTTCCTTGACTGACGAAAAAGCTACTTGAGATCTGAGGTCTGACTGAGAGTACTGAAACTACTGAACTACTGAGATTTCTGAGTTTATCTGAGTCACGTGACTAACTGAAATCTATGGAGCATAGCTGACTGAGGATTTCTTAAAATATGACACTAGCTCTAGGCACACAGCTATAGTTTTAGGGTACAAGTAACCCCAGGACTCGATGGAAGGAAACTGACACACATGATTGACTTGATCATAAGAGTAGAGTCCACAATTCACAATATCATACGTAAGGATTTCATAATAAGAATGATTCTCAACAACCTATCACATGATCGGGAATGCACACAACATGTATATACTTGTATAGCTTCAATAACATGGCCATTCTATATCACAACAATATCATGAGCATCTCATACAACATATTCAATTCAAGACAATAGCATGGGGATCACGTTGAACATAAACTTAGAACATGGAATAGTCATTTAGGACTTATTATGTCATAAAAGCATGATTTCTATTCCCTTAGGTATTTTTACAAACACCTTACATGCACATCTTAGGTATAGGTGGATTCATCAAGATTACAAATATTCAACCACCAATTTCACATATTTATACATTAAATACCACCATATCCTCACACAAAATATACAAAGATACCATCTTATCATCAAACTCCAACCACATGAACATCAACCACCAACAACATAAACATCATAATAAATAATTTAAAAGATTGTTCTTGAGTTTCATGGACGAAAGGAGTCCATGAATCAACTCACGCATACCTTAGAAGGAAGATTCTTGATGATTCCCGGAGGAATTTCCTTGAAATTGGATCTTCAAGCTTAATTATGCAACCCTAGTTGTTTTTCTCTTTTAGTGATCTTGGATGATGAACTTTGAGATATTAATAGGGTTGTAATATGTTTAAAAGCTATAAATTTCATGAGGTTAGGTTTAGGGACATGAAAGGAGTGTTAAAAGACTTAACTACCCTCGAAATAACTCAAAAACTAAGTGTTTTCGTGGCTGAAATCATACATAGGTGCTGCATATGATATCGCTTATATTTACATAGCATATGATATCACCTATATTTACATAGGCGCCGCATATGATATCGCCTATGCTTTCCAGTGGCCATGTGTGATTGGTTAGACGACGCATTCTACTTTGAAAGGCCATAACTCCTAGCTCGGGTGTCGAATTTTGATGAAATTGGTATCGTTGGAAAGCTAATTCGATTCTCTATAATTTGGTGGGTAGAAATATGCAGAAATACCACATTAACATTGATTTATACTCGTTCAAATATGACCCTTATAAAATAGAATACTAAAACTTGATGGATTCAAAAACTCTTAGCTTGTATTACCTTAAGTGACTCATATGAACATGCTTAATGCATCATAAGCTATCTTATCGCTAGGATACTCATTGTAAGTTATGTACTCAAGTATGAATCACAGGATAGGAGATTTCATATGTAGGAAAAATGGTTCGTCTCCTAGCTTAGAAACATGCGGGGTATTACAACTACTTATATCTGATTTCTATTGAGTTTTTGTATCATGTGTTGTTACCTTCAGCCTTGCATATTCAGTACATATCTTCGTACTGACGTCCCTCATAGGGGATCTGTATTTCATACTTCAGGCAAAGGTTCTTCAGTTCATACACCTCATTAGTAGGAGCACAGCTTTTCGGTGACTATTGGTGAGCTCCAGGTTGTTTCAGGGCTTTTCGAGTCTGTTCCATATATTTTGGTATTGTGCAGAAAGTTAAGAGTAGGGCGGGGGTTTGTCCCGACCCTAACTAAGAATAGGCTTCTTTTAGAGGCTTTGTAGACTAATGTAAAATTAAAGTAGTGTCTTGTTTTTAGACATGGTGACCCCAATGACCAAGTGTTGTATATCTCAGTTTGTGCTTGCATGTGTAATTATTTTCATTGATACATAATATCATGTTTGTCAGAACATTTGGTTGTCATAGTTACATGTATGGGAAGTACAAGGTTATGAATTGGTTCTCTCGGACCTTTATGGATACGGGTGTCTGTCCGCCCCAATGGGATTGAGACGTGACAGTTAGTATAGGTAACACACTCATATCATCAACTCATAGTTTCTCATACTTGACATATACCCATATATCCTTATTATTTGACATGAAAAGCTTAGCATAAATGAAACCAAAGACATGAATAGCATTAATATCAAAGATAATGGAGCATGAGCAGCAATTATAACCTTTACACCTCAAGAGTATTCTGGGGTCAAATGGGATCCAAGGATAAGGACTTAAGACAAGATGGCCCACTCCTTTCACTAGGTTACCAAGTCCACGATCATTCAAGGCATTACCCACCACTTAGACAAACACAAGGCCACAATGAACAAGATATTTATAAGGGATTTTATAACACAAGTTCAAAGGACCATGTTCAATATCAAGACCATCATTACTATCATCAACACTAGCTTGAAAGTTTTTAATCACACCCTTCTCATGTTTAAGTAGTGAACTAGTTTTAAGAGTAAGTTGATCATTGTACAAATTAAGGAAGATATTAAGAGAAGAAGCATGCACCCCTATGTCAAACTAACCCAAACCCAACACACTAGAGGGTACATTACAATATTTCAAGCTCAAAGAAGTGCATGGACTAGCCTTAGGTGTTTTGTTCTCAATTAAAGAGCTACCAAGTAAAGAAGAATGCACTTGTAAACCCATCACCACTTTACAAGTCACTAAATCACAATATTTTAAGTTCAAGGAAATGTAGGAAGTAGTGATGTTACCTCGGGTTAGACTTGGGCAGTCCACTAGTTTGGAGCTTTCGGCCATTGGTGCCTTTAGAACTCCCATATGTTTAGGATGGAGTTCTTTTGAATTATCCCTTTGAAATATATCTTCTTGTACCTGGAAGTAAGAAGAATGAATGCTTGGCAAAATGCTAGCACTTGGGTCAGTGAGTAACAAAGGTTCTTCGTGGACAAGATCCACAATGAAGATTTTTCTTCCATCCTAACTTCACTACCCACGACTTCCCTTTTCTTTTCCCTATTTTCTTCATATTCTTCTTGCATCTCAACAACAAGCTTCTCTCCAACTTGAGGCTTGACCTCATTCTCTTCGAATTCTAACTTGTGGAGGATAGGCATTAGATTTTGTGAAGTGTAGGATTTTGTGGAACTATTTGGCTCGGATTTGTGGGTGGATTTTGGTTCCCAAGTCCCTCTTGTTGGACTTAGTTCATTTGGGAATTTAGTGGTCTTTGTAGGGTTCGGTTAGGAGAGGTTTGGGGTGGGTTTAGTGGATAGTTTTGTAGAGCTCTTGGAGGATTAAACATTTGGTGGAGGGTTTCTGGGGTTATAGTCATGGAATAGTTATTGTCTTGGACACTAGAGGATGCATGGCAGGGAACAGGACTAGAAGGTTGTGATTTCCTCCTAATTTCAACACAATTAAGTCTTCCACTAAAAGTGGAAATTTCAGTCTGCGTAGCATCTATATCACTCTTCATGTCTCTTCTCAAGGCATCATGACTATCTTCCATTCTTTGAGCAAAGTCTCCAAGGCATCAATCCGAGCCATCAAGGATCCAATAGCATCATTTCCCAATGATTGGGAAGTAGTACCTTTGGATTCCATGGAAAATGTACCTACAAAGTGCAACAAACAGCAAGTAAACAACCTATAAAATGAGCAAACAAGTTAGTTCAAAGCCTCACTTCACTCACTGTCAATCTTACCTCGCACTTGGCTTCACAAGTGTTGGAGAACCAGCAATACTTGGAAAGTTACTTGAGAGGTGAGAAGCTTTGAACCAAAATTGATCTTTGTTTGCAATGACTCAAATAAAGTGATACACGAACTTGAACCAACAAAATACTATGACTTAAAAATGAGAAAAGCACACAAAAAACCAGAGACACGAAATAAATAAACTCTAAACTAAATACCAACCTAGAAGGTACTTACTAGATTGCTAATTAGTGATAGCATTAGCTTAAAAGAAACTAGAATAAAAAACTAGAAACTAGGAAATCTACCTAAGAACTCAATTTGGCCGATTAGCTAGTGATGACGTGGTAGCTTGTGATTGGACAGTGAGTTTTCAAATTTTTCAACCCTAATTCTCAAGTCTCGGCCTAGAACCCCTTTGGTGAAGAAGAATTTCGTTTGGAAGAGAAAAATGAAGGTTTGAAAGCCTTTTTGGAGCTTCAAATGAATTAAAAAACAATGTCCCCCCCCCCTTTGTACTTGAATGTACTTAATTTTGTACTTTGATTATTCCTTTGTCTCTTCTTTCTTTGGATGACAAACAATATGCCAAGGAATATTCTTTCACAAACACCAAGTACACTCTCTTTCTTCTACTTTTTTCGAATCAAACACACTCTTTGAATATTCTTCCTTAGCAAGACTTGATGAACATGGAAGAACAAGATGAATATTTAAGAGTTGACCAAAGTTTGACCCCTAACCAAATGAACTCCAAATCTGATTTTTTTGTAGATCTAGGTTCCTTAGGCCAACGTGTGCTCAAATAACAATAAATCACAACAAACCAATGTCCACAACACAAAAACCATATGGATCTAGATTCTTGAAGCTTCAAAACGCCATAACCATGGTGGATCTAGTTCAAAATTGACCAAATCTTATTCCAAATGTAGATCTAGACTCCTTAGGTGCTAGGGAGCAAGTGAAAACCCTAACTTTCAAATGTTCGTGGACCATGTTTTGGTTCTAAGAGCTACAACTACAAGACTAAAGCTAAAAAATATGAGTAATACTCAATTTCAATTCATCAAAGTCTAATGAAAAGAGAAGAAAAATTGTCTATTTATACTATTACATGCTAAATGACAATACTACCCTTAATGAGCTAAGGGAATTGGGCACCTCTTGAGTGTTTCCTTGGAGTGCAAAATGTCTTCATTAACCTTCACTTGAGGCGCTTATTGAGTGCATAAGTTCCCCTCCTTCCTTCTCTTGACCAAGGCTTCAAAATACTCCAAAAAGTCTTCAATTGCTTGCTAATTCCGAAGCCTTTGACCCCTTAGATAATTACTTGTACTTTAGATGCTCCTTGTTCTTGTATCACCTAATGTTCACCTTCTTTCCTCTTTTAAGGATGATAAAGGATTTCTAGAGTTTGTGGGGTTTTCACCTATCAAACCCATTTTGAGATTTGGGGTTTTCACCCATCAAATTCCAACCTATAAAATCAAGCAATGGTGGAATCCACACTCAAAAACTAAAATCCATATAAAAACAACAATACCCACACACAATTACACTCAAGTTCAACATAGTCCCAAAGCTAAATTACTTAGAGACTCATGAAGAATGTAAAGAGAGATATACCATAAGGATTATCCAAAGCATTCATTTCTTCAAAAAATTCCTAAGAAATTTAGTCTTAAAAGATAATTACACACTTGGCCAATAAGGGTTTCAAATCTTGAATTCAAAGATATCTTATGAGGTAAGCAATCTATAAATGGTTTTCGCTTATATATGGATTGGATTCATTACTGAAATTTTACAAATCTTCCCCTTGGCATAATCCTGCAGAACCGCGATCGCACCGATTTGACCATAATCGTGGTTACACGACCACTATTATGTGTCGCGACCATATTGTGTTGACCATCTTGACTGACCGTAATCACGGATTAAGGACCGCAGTCGCGGTAACTGAGGCCGTTGTTATCTAGGTCTTTAGCCGTACTCTTCTTTGCTCCCTTTTCCTCATTTTCAACCTCATTCCACATCTTTTGCTCTCCTCAACTCTATGCTTGCAAAGAGTGGAAATTAGTGCATTTACTCACAATATGTCTCATTTATTCATTTAAAATAAGGTAATGTACATGAATGTTGAGTGAAAATGAGTGGTAAAATCACCACTCATCAACACCTTCAACTTAAGACCTTTCTTGTCCTCAAGCAACACTTCCTCTTGTTATGAGAGAATTTCACATGTATGCCCCCATTCTATCACTCCATGATCATGATGACTCAAACTTTGCCACTACCAAAAAATTTTCACATATGGGCAAATAGGCTTTTAACGACTCTCCTAATCACAAAGTGAAATAGTGAAAGATGCAATACACTTTGAGGAGCAACCATGCAACAACTACTAACACTCTAGAAATGACTCACATGTTAACTACAATTATGCAATACTTTCGATTATCTCATTATGCGGAAGATGAAAAATCCCCCACACCAACTGGTTCACATGCCTCCTCACATGAAAGGAAAAATTTTCACACCTAGTTACAAAGAATGCAACAAGGAATTTTAAGAGCAAACACTCACTCTCTCAAGAAATACTCCATGTTAACAAGTACCATGCCATAGGCTTGCCCCTATTTTCAATCACCACTATAATGACCACACTTGGTTTGGAATCATAAAGGGCTTTTTGAGCTTTTAATGTAGGTTTAGTTTTGGTAGGTTATCATTTGGGAATAACATGGCTACACCCTTCCTTGAACATTCACATTACACCTTTTCAATCCTCTATTTTGGCTAAGGGCCACTTTTCTTTAATTCCTTTATTTTCTTATGCCTACTTAAGCTTCCTTTGTGCACTACATTTCTTTTCATTTCTCTTTCATTCAACTTACAGTGCCTTCATTCCTTTAATGGACTCATTCATTTTCTATTTATTTATTTTCATTGTTCAAGCTCATAAGGCATTTCACTAACAACTTTGTGGCCTTACACTTTTTCCCACAACCTTTACCACCCCCAACTTAGGCTTTTAAACTCAAGTTACTTTTTCAAGTTAAAGGAGGATTTGCTTCAAGAGAGAGATAAAAGAATGGGTCACGGGTTGTATTAAAGTTTCCAAAAAAAGGTCCAAAGGCTCAAAGTGGGTACCAAGTATAATTATGCATGGTTAGGTTTTTTGGGCTAGAGTGGGTTCCCAAAATCAGAAGATGACCTTTGATCACTTTACCAACCAAGCACAATCAAAATTTAGCTTTAAAAGACTAAAGGGGCAAGTTCTAGATAGTACAAGTACACGTGAGATGCAGACAATAAACCTCACACACATGGCATACGAATGTATTCAAGGGGGTTTAATTGTTCTATCCGCTGGAGACAAATATAGAGTATTCACTACTTTTCCAAAGTCAATTATCAGAGTCATGGAAAGAGGGAAAATTTCATCACAAAGTTTCTCACGTCTATCACTTTTAATTTTGAAAATTTTTTCTGATAGAGAGGGTCATTTGCTTTTGTATCCACCCCACATAGAATTTGCTAATCATGGAAACCATTCAAGCTATCGTCTAACATTGTAAATCATAGTATGGGTGACCCACCATATGATTACTCAGACATCACCAATGGAAATTAATGCAACTTTAAATTATTAACAGTACAGGAACTCAGACATCCCTTGCATCAATGACCTTGATACCACAGGTACTTAGACTTCCCCTGCACCTATGGTTAGAAACCCAATCATGAAGGAAAAGCTCATCTAACAAAATTTAAACTGAAATAGCAAACTAAGAACAAAATAACAATACATGAAAATGTGGGCACCATCAGAGTGCCCGAATATTACAACCCAAATAAAAACCAAGAGAAGAATTATCCCAAAAGAGAAGTAAATTATGCAGAAACATTAATAGTATAGGCTGAAATGACTTGAATAAGGGAAAAAAAACCCAACTAAAAAGGTATCAGTGTCCATATTGCATGAATATAAAAGCTAATAAAGAAATAAGGGTGCTCCCTGAAACTCAATCAAAGACCACAATCATTTTTAAACTCTACACCATCACCATTTATCTTGAGATCAGACCATCCCTGTATGCAAGAACTCGAGCGAGAATGTGAGGAAATTAAGGAGTAGTCATTGAATCAATTAGCTTCTTTGTCCATGATCGCGGCTGATTGATAGTTATGCAGACAAGCAGGTAACCGTAATCGCATATGAGGACCGCAATTGAGATAACCGAGGGCATGTCTACTCCTTTATTTTTTTGTCCAACTTTTCTGCTCACTTGGTGCCTATGCTAGGCTTACGCCCCTGAGCTGCCACCTGCATATACAGATTAGGATCGACCCATGCTAGGCTTATGCCCTTGAGCTGCCACTCATTTTACAGATTTACGTTACTTAGTTTATTTAGCCTTTGAGATTATTACTTTGGTGGTCATCACATTATGGTGCGTTAAAATAATAACCTGCTACTAAGAGACATGTAAATAGGCACTTAATGCAACAAAATTGAGGTAGAGAGTTGTTGGCACACCAATGAAATGTTTAGGAGCTTAAAATAACACATGGGTCTTAATTGAGTAAATGGAGAACTTCTGAAATTTTCAAATGAAGATAGATATGCAGGTTTAATAATAAACACGTATTGAGGTGTTTTGATATGTTAAAGAGTGGGAACAAGGTCGTTGTCCTTATAGGATACAATACGCTGCTATTAGGTGTCAATGGTTACAGGACAACCTTGGAAACTTACTTGATGGAACAAATGTTCGATTTCATGCCAAAGAGTACCAAATAGAGGATGCCTTACATACCTGGTTATATAACTCCGAAACTAACCCGACTTGACTTCCTGCCTTTTAGGTTACTTATCTACAATAGAATATATGGTAATCTAGTATTAGCAACCAACCAACATGTTTAGGCTACTTAACTTCACCAAAATAGTAACCGGGCAGTACACGCGTAATCCATCAATCAAGGGCATTGTTTTAACCCTTTCCTCCTCCAATTACACATACATACCACACATGTCCTCATAAGATCACCAAAACCACATCAGCTTCTTTACACCCTCCAACCCAACACACAAAATAAATTGGGCAGTAACAAATGCAACAATTAGTTCGGTGGTGTACCACCACACCTTTCTTTTATATTTTATTACAAACTAACCACACCTTTCTCCAACATCAACCTGGCAACCCATAACACAAACACACAAAACAGTCCGCAAACAACACTCCAATCATCCTTTAATAACAATCAAATATGTGCAATCCTCTACCAACACATGTATATAGAAAAGGGACAAAAGTGGACAGCAAACATACCTTGATTTCCTTGTTAGTTTAGCCTCTTAATTTGTATCTCTTCAATAGATTAATACCTTCACACATACACGAGAAGAGAAAGAAAGAAATCCTTTAATAACTAAGAACAATGGACTGTCCAACTTATAGAGAGGGCTGTCAAGAAATTAATCTTGAAGAACACATAGTTTCCTTAGTACAAGCTCATGAATTGCTCACTTACCTTTATCTTGGGAGGAAGGTAAATTCCAAGAACCCTTGTGGGAATATAGGGTTACTTCATAGCCAAGAGATAACAAGAGAGAAAAACCTAGAAGCTGAAATTTTTTTCTAAGTTAAAAATGAGCAAAAATTGCTGATTTCAATCTATATAAAGGAGCTGATCTTTGGCCGACTTTCTTTCCCCTTTTTGGCCCATATTTTATCAAGTGAATGATGTACCTACTTTCCCAATATATTGGGATTTTGTGGATCCAAAGTTATTGGGCCTTAGCCACCCATTTACCCTTCTTTTCTTCTCTTTAACTTGGGCCTTGGCAGATTTGAGTATTGGGCCTTTTTACCTATTTTATTTCTCTTCTATTCAATTTGAGCCCAAACGAGTACATTACTTTAGTATAGGCCCAAATATGGTCCATAGCCATATGTCCATTAATTTGGTTCAAATAGTTCAAGTAGGTGACTCGCCTACTAGCTTAATTAAGTCAAGCAAGCACCTTTGTTCCATTTTCATCTCCTAATCCCTTTAATCTAACCTTAAAATTATACACACTTGGTCACTTTAAACTTCAGATTCAAATACTAGCTTACGATCCCAAGTTTAAATAGTTGTATCGACGTTAACTTGGTCACATCACATAAAAACTGCACAGGCAGCATATATAATTCTATCTATGCCATTAATACTTGCATAAAAAACCTCACCCATTACCGATAGACCATACCAGGTTCCATATAATTAGAATAAGTACAAGCAAAATACGGGATGTTACAACCCTTCCACAAAGAGGATTGTCTGTTTGTTTTGTTCTTTCTCTCTTTGGTTTTTTCAAGATCTGAATTTGAGGACAAATTCCTTCGAGATGGAGATGATGATACAAGAACAAGGAGCATCAAAAGTACAAGGAATTATCTAAGGGATCAAGGCTTCGGAATTAGCAAGCAATTGAAGACTTTTCAGAGTATTTTGAAGCCTTGGTCAAGAGAAGGAAGGAGGGAAACTTATGCACTCAATAGGCTACTTAAGTGAAGGTTAATGAAGACATTTTTCACGCTGAGGAAACACTCAAGAGGCGCCCAATTCCCTTAGCTCATTAAGGATAGTTTTGTCATTTGGCATGTAATAGTATAAATAGACAATTTTTCTTCTCTTTTCATTAGACTTTGATGAATTGAAATTGAGTATTACTCATATTTTGTAGCTTTAGTCTTGTACTTGTATCTCTTAGAACCGAAACTTGGTTCATGAACATTTGAAAGTTAGGGTTTTGACTTATCTTGGATGATTTGGCAAGAAAGGTGTGTTTGAGGAAGTGTGAGTCCTTTGGGTCACCTAAGAGGAAGGCTTGAAATTTCATTTGTGAGGTGTGTTTGAAGATTTGATACATCTTCTAGTGCTAATCATATAGTGGAAAAAGGGTCTTTCTATCTATTCTTTAATTTCAAGCATTCTTCTTCTTCATCTCCATTCTATTGTGTTTTTTTCTCTTTATTTAGTTGCTGTAATTTGCATCTTGTGAGTCCATTTCATGTGTTTCATATCCTTTAGGATATCATTAGGTAACCCATAACATCCTCGAAAAAGGGTTATAAGGGATAAGGCAATGGTGGATAATTAAGACTATAGTTTACTACCTTTTGCAATCTTAGAATTAAGTGTATTGGGAGTGTAAATCATTTATCGAGCATCATCCTAGAAATAGGGATGCTTGATTGAGGTCTTGGGTTGTTATGAAAATTTGTACACTATTTAGGTGCTCGAAAGAGCCAACAGGTGAAATCGTTGTGGTTTTGTTGAAAGATTGACCCCAATGATCTTTGACTTGGCCTATCCATTAGTTAACAACTAAATCTAATGATGAACCAACATTAACCCACATGCATTACCCCTAGGTAGACATAATCCCAATATTTCCCTAAAATCTTGAATTCTAAGTAAAAGTTTCATTCACCAAGCACTTGTTAAAGCTTGTTGTGAAGAGTTTCCGAATGAATTCCCCCCATTTTATTTTACATATCATTTTTATTAGCATTCTGTGTAATCTTTAATAATTTAAGCATCCATAAGAATTGAAGTCTATAATTCACTCCTTGAGATTTGACCCCAATTCAAATTGGGTTACTTGACAACGACTGCCCCACCCCTTATTTTCAGGAATTTACAAGAATGGGAAAATTTTGAGATCAAATGAAGTCTTAATATACTCAAGAAGAATGAGGAATTTTGTGAAATAATTGAAAAATTTACCAAGAAAATTTTGATAAAGAAATGCTAAATTCAAGTTCATAACCACCCCATAATATCCTAATGACGCTCCTTCTGATTCTTCACACTCTCTATGGTTTTCTTTCTTGAGAGTTGAGAGAAAATAAATGAAAATTAGGCTAATGGGGCATATAATGTCTCCGAGGCACCACTTAAGGGGACACTTGACTGCTTGCTTAAGTGGTCACTGATAAAGCAACAAAGTACCGCTTAAGCGGTACAGGAAAACTCTACACCCTTTAGTTAAATGGACCAACAACGAATTAAAAAACCTTTACTAAAGTGGGTAGGGTCTATTAGATGGACCTTAGCTGGAAATCCTGCTTGCGTAAGGAATCGACTTAAATGTCCTCTACTAAAGCGACCCAAGTGCTACTTTAGCAAATGCACCAGCTTAGTGGTACACTAGCAACATACATGGAAAATTATGTCTCCAACGACCCCTCGGGACTCATTTGAACCTCATAAACATAAGAGAACTATGATACCCTTCCAAATTTGAGATTCTAGACTCAGTGGCATAATTTAAATTTCCATCTGAGGTCGTTTCGATGAAAAGTAAGCCCTCAGGGCTATTTTTATCAATTTCCATCCAATAGCCCAAAATGAGTCTGAGCACCTTGGGTGATAGCCTAAAGGTAGGATATACACGAAATTAGTCACTTAAGATGCAAATTCTAACAACCAAATAAAAAGAAAACAATGCTTAGAAAGGAGATGAATGAGATGAATTGCTGAAATTAAAGGATAGATAGAAAGACCCTTACTCCTATTCAATGATTAGCACTAGAAGATGTTTCAAATCTTCAAAGACACCTTACAAATAAGAGTTCAAACCTTTCTCTTAGGTGACCCAAAGGAAACACTCTTTCTCAAGTACACCTTTCTTGCCAAATTATCCAAAACAAGTGAAACCCTAACTTCAAATGTTCTTGGACCAATTTTCAGATTCTACGCTACAAGCTAAGGACTAAAAAATACAATCAGAGGTACTCAGTTTCAATTCATCAAAGTCTAATGAAAAGAGAAGTAAAATGGTCTATTTATACTATTACATGCCAAAGGACAAAAATGCCCTTAATGAGGACTTAAAAGAAGGCAGTGCTCTTTTGGAGTGTAAAAAGTCTTCATTATCCTTCCCTTGAGCCTATGGAATGCATAAATTCCCCTCCTTCCTTCTCTTGACAAAGGCTTCAAAATACTCCAAAAAGTCTTTAATTACTTGCCAATTCCGAAGCCTTGACCCTTAGACAATATCTTGTGCTCTTGAGGCTCATTGTGCTTGTATCATCCTTTCCATCTTAAAGGAATTTGTCCTCAAAATCAGATCTTGCAAAAACCAAAGAGAGAGAAAAACAAACACAAAATCCTCTTGGTAGGAAGGTTAGTATTAGCACCACACTTATATCATCAACCCATGGTTGATCACACTTGACATACATCCACATATCCTTGATTTTTGACATAAAAATCTTAGCATAAAGTATAACAAAGACATGAATAACATCAATATCGAAAATAAGTGAGCACGGCCAGCAACTATACCGATTGGATTTTATAACGTATAGCCAGTCATTGTAAATTTCGGATAAGTTTCAAGTTATAACATAGCCCAACATCAAGGTACCTTCACATCTCAAGAGTATTCCAGGGTCAAATGGGAGCAAATGATAAAGGTTTAAGTCGAGATGGCCCACTCCTTTCACTAGGTTATCAAGTTCACAATCATTCAAGGCATTACCCACCACTAGGACAAACACAAGGTCATTATGAACAAGATTAACATAAGGGATTTCATTACACAAGTTCAAAGGACCATATATACTTTATCAAGATCAACAATACAATTATGCAAAGGGGGTACACTTTTGGAATACACCCAACTATCCTTTGTTACAATCATGAAATACTTACTACAAGCATCACAAAGGACATGGTTAAGAGAGATATCAAGGAAAAAGGAATGCAATCCAAAACACAACCTTCCTCACCCCAATAGTATATCGAGATCAAATGGATGAAATAGACAAGAATCTAAGCCGAGGTTAGACATTCCTTTTACTAGAGAATCAAACCCACAATTACCCAAGGCATTTCTCACAAATTTGACATACACATGGTCACTATGAACAAGAGTAATGTCATGGATTTCATCACACAAGTTCAAAGAGTAATGTCCAATATCATGATCAACTCTATCAACATCATCACTAACTTGAGACTCATCAAGCTCATCATACATAAACTCAAGTAGTGGACTACATTCGTGAGTAAATTGATCATCATTCACATCCTCACTAGCTGTTGGCAACTCACATACCAACGTAGACTCATCTTGGTTTTCACAAGGGTCAACTAGTGTATGAATACTCTTTTCACTTAGTATTAGAACCTTATTCAAGTCATGAATGATAGCACTAGATGGACACAAATTATTTTTACAAAAAGAATTGATTTTGTCATCTAAAGGATCCACTAGTGCTTGCGTACTCACACCAAGAGTTTGGTCCTTATGAAACCTAACAACACCAAGAGTATCACAAAAAGAAGATTCACACACTTCTTTACTAAGAAAATCCGAAACTACACCACTTTGGCCACTACTAGCCACATCACAATATTTTAAGTTCAAGGAAGTGTAGAGTATAGGAATGTCACCTTGTGGATCATAAGAATGGTGTTTTCCCTCTTGTTTAGCATTATTAGGGCATACTTCATGCTCCTCATTACAAAGGAATAGTTCATGTTTTCCCTTTGGACTTACTTCTTCATCACTTGTCCTAAAATGGGGACTTTCGGCCAAGGGTTTGGATTGAGCTTTCTTGGGCTCCTCCTTGGTACTTATAGGGCCTAGAACCTGCACATAATAAGAATCAAAGCTAGGAAAAATGCTAGCTTTTGGGTTCGGAAGTGGAAAAGGTTAT
This sequence comes from Capsicum annuum, assembly GCF_002878395.1. Classification (NCBI taxonomy): domain Eukaryota; kingdom Viridiplantae; phylum Streptophyta; class Magnoliopsida; order Solanales; family Solanaceae; genus Capsicum; species Capsicum annuum. The sequence continues at coordinate 77,485,105 of NC_061111.1, forward strand.
TTGTGGACAAGTCCCACAATCAAGCAATTTTTTTCCTTTCCAACCTCACTACCCGCGACTTCCCTTTCCCGTTCCTTCTTTTCTTCACACTCTTATTGTATCTTAACATCAATCTTATATCCATATTGAGGCTTGGACTCACTCTCTTGGGTTTCTAACTCGTGGAGAGGAGTCATTGGATTTTGTGAAGTATAGGATCTTTGGACTTGAGGTGTTTGGAGTTGTGAAGGTAGCCTTTGGTCAAGTGAGTTTGGAACTTGGTGGTTTGAATTTTGTGGAGATTTTGGTGGACATACTCTATCAACCCTCGCTTTAATTCTAATCATGTCACCGCTCATTGCATCCATATGGTGCTTCATAGTATTGTGATTATCATCCATTTTTCGGCCTAAGGCCTCAAGCCGAGCCATCAAGGCTCCAATAGCATCATTTCCCTAGAGTTGGGAAGTAGTACCTTCATTTTCCATGACAAATGTACCTAAAAAGAGCAAAAAAATAGCAAACACGCCACTAGTAATTGCACTTGTACTTTGTTTGTCCCCTTGTCCCCTCCTCCTTTTGGAAGAATGGAATATTCTTTGAATATGCTTTTGGACAAACAACTTTTTCACTCTCTTTCTTCTCTTTTTTGGATCACAAAAGAACTTTGAATATCCTTCTTTACTAAGTTATGAAGATCATGGATGAACAAGATGAATATTCAAGCGTTGACCAAGTTCGACCACCTAGCAAATGAACTCCAAATCTGAACTTTTTTTGAATATCTAGGGTCCTTAGCCCAAAACAACTTCAACCAATTTCACAAGGCTAAAATTTGGATCTAGCACAAAAGTTTCAAAAACACCATGTTCATGGAGGTTCTTAGCTCAAACTCACGAAATTGGCACAAAACATGTAACAATCAGCAAGCACACAAAGAGAAAACAACACTTAGAAAGGTGATGAAGAAGAGGATTACTTGAAATTAAAGGGTAGATAGAAAGACTCTTACTCCTATTCAATGATTAGCACTAGAAGATGTTTCAAATCTTCAAACACACCTCACAAATAAGAGTTCAAACCTTCCTCTTAGGTGACCCAAAGGAAAACACTCTTCCTCAAGTACACCTTTCTTGCCAAATTATCCAAAACAAGTGAAACCCTAACTTCAAATATTCTTGGACCAATGTTTAGATTCTAAGAGCTAAACTAGAGACTAAAGTTACAATATAATAGTAATATCAAATTTCATCCAAGTCTAATGAAAAGAGAAGCAAAATGGTCTATTTATACTATTACATACCAAATGACGAAACTACCCTTAATGAACTAAAGAGAGGAGGCGCCCTTAGAGTGTTGCCTTTCAAAGTGTAAACATCTTCCCTTTGTAAAATGTAGACTCTTCAAGCCCCTTTTTCACAAATCAAGGCATTTCTCTTGGCTGAATCTACAACCCTTTCATAAGCATTCAAGTGCATAAACAAAGCTTGAAGTTGTTGAAGTTCTTTGGCTTGGCTCCTTGTAAAAGGTCTTGAGGGCTTTATACTTGCATCAAGGGTGAGCCTCACATTGTCTAGAGAGACTCAGGTAGGATTGAAGGTGTCATTGATCTCTAAAAGCTTCAATAGATGGACTTGTGGATCTGTATATGACATGCATATAAATTACTTACTTGTGCAACTATTACATCATATTTTGTTTGATCTCCAATCTACCCCCAGGTTTATGTCTATGAATTACAGTGGTAATATGAGTTGAGTGTGGGATTTTCTCTTTGAATATTGTCCTGGGTTAGATGTTCTCCAGCCATGACTGCATGAATAGCTTTATCTTGTTGAACTTGTAGGATGCGATAGATAAGTACTGCTTCTCTTATTTGTTGATGTAGTCATCATTCTGCTTTAGGATATAGGTCAACTAAATCTCTTTCTAGTGACAACTTACTTATGATTTAGACCTGGACCTGCAAGTTCAGAAGCTAAGATCAATCATTAGCACTTATAAAATAAAGTAGAAAACTAAAGGTAAGAAAGTTACCAATTTTATGTCCCTGACAATGGTGCCAAAAGGTTTTTGTGATCCTACCTCACACGTAGGTGTATGTGGTAAAACATGTAATAAAGTTGCCCTTTCAAGCAGGATTTCGATACCACAGGGACCTGTGTTTAGCAGCAATCCTATTCTAGTGTTAATAATAAGTTTAAATATGTTCAATTCTTAAGCAAAGAGAGTATATGTTTGATAGAATAAAAGTAATAGTGAACAATATGAGATTATAAAGTGATTGAAATTATAATGAGGAGAAATATATGGTTGAGGCATGTTGACCATTCCTACTGTTCTATATAATCTCATTGTTTAAGTAATTATCTTGGTTGTTGATTCACAGGGTTGATAATATTATTATGTTCTTCCACATATCTAATCATCTATCAAAATTAGCCCCACAACTACATTATTTAATGGAGATATGTGAGCTAATCTAAATGTATTTGTATGTCTACCCATGCTTTACCCAAATGGGATTTATTAGGTATATTCCTAAAGTAATTATGAATCCTATCTTTAATCCACTTAAATAATAACAACCCATTCCATATATTCCATGATCTAATCTATTGTTCCTTCTTTCGATCTCATAACTAAAATATAGGTTTATTCTATAGGTCATGAGGCAATAGAATAGTAATAACGAGAATATATGAAAAAACAAATATGACAATCAACAATAAACCAAATCAATTGTAAGCTAAGTATTCATATTCATAGCCTAAATTGTAGAGCAAGGGTGTTTAGACACTTTGGTTTTGCAATGAATAACAAGAATGGATTTCATAAGTAAAAACCAAAATTAAACTAAAGTAAAGGACAAGAACCCTAATTGTAGCCTCGTTGTGTGTTCTCTCTTCAAAAGTCATCCATTATGTTTGGAATAGAATTCAAGTTTCCTATTTATATTGAAAAAGGATATTTGCCCAAATTCTTTCTTAGCCGCGGCTGACCCTTATCACTAATGTCCAAGTGTGTGACTCACTATTAATGCACATGCTTACTGGAATTAACAGTTTACGTTGTTTCTCAGGGCATGGAACACCCTTATAAATGCTCTGAGGGAGTGACACACCCTTGTGCTCCCAACATCAGTTTTCTTTGTAGTTAACTCCTTCTATAATACCTTCATGTCCCACAGTTTGTCGCTTTCTTTCCAACTTTATTACAGCTTGTTAAGCTTCCTTGAATTTATACTCACACCTTCCATGATCTCATACAACACCAATTAACAATTATTATCTCACACAACACAGTAAAATTCATTAATGTCCACTAGAAACGAACATAGCTCAAGCTAGTAACACTAGTTTTCTTGTCTAAAATCTAAGTGATAGTTCTGATTCTTAACTTTTTTTAAGTACACCTTAAACACTCTTAACATGTACTTCAACATATAGACACTCAATTATACATTAACAACTCACTAAGAACACAAAGAAGTCCTCAAACTTGTTAAACGTGTATTGATAATAACACTTAGGAGTATAAATACTCCTAGATCACTATTGACTTTGGAACGACAAAAATATACTTATAGAATATATGGTGTGTTTATTAGGGTCCCTATCAAATTTCAAGCATCTATTTGGATCATTTTTTCTTGATCAAACTAAACACTTAGTCATATAAGGTAAAGCGACTTATGCAACCAAAGTACTACTTAAGAGGTAGCCGCTTTAGCAATAATCTATCTCTTAAGTGGAGTCCTGTTTAGAGGTATTTAATAAGTCAACGGATGGCCTGCTAAAAGGATTCCCTTCTTTAGTTAGCTTCAAAAGACTTAAGCAAGAGACCACTATCGGTATATAAACCATTTTCATAATTTTTCTCCATTTCTTACCTTTGAGCATCAAGTTGGGTGATTTTTGAGTTTTTCATCACCATTTGAGCTTGGGTAATCTCCAAAATCATATTTCCATGAATTTAGAATAATTATGTAACACCTCAAACCCATTAGGGCAGATAAGCACCCGTGGACATAAAAGCTCGAGATCACCAACTATAACCTTGGTATTCTTGTGCATATTTCTATCAAAATTAAAGGTTCTTACAATCATGTATATGATAGATCGGTGAAAATAAACTGGGTAGGCCAGCCCAAAACTATATATACAAGATATGACCATTGGATCCATAACATTTAAAAGACTAAATACTGTTATGCTTAACTTTTTATTGGTCTTCAACACCTCTAAGAGATACATAGACTTGTTAAGGTTGAGAAATGACCCTGCCTCACTCCTTAATACTATACAATACCTAAACATATATAACTAACTCAAAAAATTTGAATCAACCTAGAGCTCACCAATAGTGGTTGGATATCCTATACTCCAACTGTGGAGGTGTATTAGCCGAAGCACCTATGCCTATTGCAAGAAATGCAGGTCCCCCATGAGGGATGTCAGTAAAAAAATATGTATTGAATATGTAAAGCTGGAAGTAACTATATATAACACAATAGCTCAAATTAAATCAGGAACAAGTAAATAATTGCTAACAGACCACCATTACATATACTTTTAGAATCATGTACATTACATTCTTTTATTCATTTTCCCTTCATAGTTTATATTATTTGTAATTTATATGATTCAAATAACCATCTGATTAGTGGTAAATACATAAGTTGGGATCGGCCCATGTAAGGATTATACGCCTATGCTGCCATCAACCCATATATAAAAAGATTGGCATCAGACCATTCTAGGATTTTTCCCCTAAGCTGTGGGGCAGTTCTTGGATCTTTTGGTCAATGTGTTCATTGATGACATCTTGGTGTATTCTAAAAGTGAGGTGAATCATGTCAATCACCTCCGTGTGGTGTTGCATACCTTGAAGGAATAGTAGTTGTATGCTAACTTCTCCAAGTGTGATTTTTAGTTAGAAGGAGCTAAATCTCAAGCAGAGAAAATGATTGGATCTTCTTAAGAAGTATGATATGAATTTCTTCACTATAATCCAGGTATGACTAATATTGTTGATGATGCTCTTAGTAGGTTATCCATGGGGAGTTTATCTCATGTAGATAAGGCGAAGTGAGAATTGGTATAGGAAACTGTTAGGTTGTCTCTCGATGCAAAGATTAAGGAGAAGCAAGTACTAGATCCTATCTTGATGAAAATCAAGAGTGATGTTGGTGGGAAAAAGGTAATGGTATTTGAGATCAGTGGTGACGGTACTGTATGGTACCAAGGGAGGTTGTGTGTTCCTGACGTCGATGGGTTGCGACAAAGGATCTTGGCTGAGGCTCATGAATTGTGATATGTTGTTCACTCAGATCCACAAAGATGTATCATGATCTCAAAGAGATATATTGGTGGAATGGTATGAAAAGGGGTGTGGCTGATTTTGTAGCCAAGTGCATGGTGTGTCAACAAGTTAAAGTTGAGCGCATAAGGCTTGAAGGGTTGTATCAAGAAATTTATTTGCCTAAGTGGAAATGGGAGGTGATCAAAATGGATTTTGTTGTCGATCTTCCTCGATCGTAGAACCAGTTTGATTTGATTTAGGTTATCGTGGATAGGATGACGAAGTCTGCTCACTTCTTGCCAGTGAGGACTACCTTTTTGGTGGAGAATTATCGAAGTTGTATCTTCATGAGGTTGTGAATCCGAATATGTTACCTGTTTCGATTATCTCTGCGTGGTACGCAGTTTTCATCTCATTTTTTGAGGTCTTTTCAGAAAGGATTGGGTATTAAGGTGAGTCTTAGTACTGCTTTTTATTCTCACATAGATGGGCAAGTGGAAAGGACTATTAAGACTTTAGAAGGTATGCTTCGGGCATGTATGATTAATCATGGTGGCAATTCGGTTGAGCATCTACCTTTGGTATAGTTTGCTTACAACAATAATGTAATGTGTCGAGACTGGTACCCCGAACGCTACACGATGCTTATAATCCTGAAAGACCACAAGCTAACCCATGACTGCTACCTACTACAATAACTATAAAATAATACAGAATATGTGGAATAATGGGCTGAACTGCCATAAGGTTCAATACTGTAATAAATCTAAAATAGGGAATAACAATACCAAAATTGAAAGAACTATTTGAACATGCTATAGTCTAAAAAAAAGCCTCTAAACTGTCTGAATAAGGAGTTGATGGGACATGTCCCCAACTAACTCCAACTACTGAAATAAGCTAAGTACTGAAGCATTGAAATAATGAAATAATCACTTCCTCGAACTATGAGGACTCACCACTGAGTCTAACTGCTGAAATCTGAATTGCTAAGTGCAATTGGGAACCTGAGAATCTGAACCTATTCTATAAAACACCCAGCGCAAGAGAAAAGTATGCTTCAGTACATGAGAATGTACTAGTATGCAAAGTGAGGTAGGCTGAATACAAGGGTTCATATGCATGAACTATAACTGACCGAATAACATAAACATAACTGCGTGAGAATTACCGAGTATTAAATACCCCCCGGACTCAACAACATGAATATAAATAGGACATGACACTTATTGAACACATGGCCATAGTCAACAATTCACAATACAACTATTGAGGGATTTCATGAAGCATTTGCAAGTAATAAGCTTACACATGAATAGAAATGTGTGCTAACATAACATAATTTCACAAATTCATACTTATGAGCATTTTACCAAATCATTACAAAATATAGCTTAAGCATGGAAGTTATTTTGAACATGTGGGTACATCATGAGTTCATCATTTAGATCACAAATGGGTCATAATGCACAATTCTTTTTCACTTAGGCATTTTAACAAACACATAGAAGGTATAGACTTTTCTAGGGCATAAATCAACAACTAATACATCATGGCTATATCAAGCACTTCAAATTTAAGGATTTAAATCCACATGCTAACATAAAGTCATGAAAATTTAATAAAGATTCAATCTTGGAAGTCATATCACAACATTAACATGTGTACAATCAAGCCCACATCATGGACTTCAAAATTTATATTTTGAAAAGGGTTTCTTGAGCTCCAAGGGTGGAAGGGACCCTTGGATAAACACTTTACATACCTTGGTTGATGATTCCTTGAAGATTAATAGAGGAAAGTTTGAGTTCTTTATTTGGAATTAATCACCTAAGGTTTTCTTATTCTTGAGAAATTTTGAAATAGTGAATATATTTAGCCAAAAAAGGGCTAAGTTTCATGTTATGAGGGCTGAAGGTCGGGGGAAAAAGAACTAATTACCCTTAAGGATGCAGTCATTTAATGACTAAAAAATGGGCACCAATGCAGTTGTCAATGCAGTGCGTCGACAGCATGGATGCGATACTCGATGCATCGCGATATAATTACGCTGGGCCTCAAGAGTTTGACTTTGGCAACCTGCAATAATATTAACCAATGCAATAGGCGATGCGGTGTGCCAAGATCGCATTGTTCCACTATTTTGGGATTCTAAACGTGGTCTAAACGTGGTCTAAAAAATCCAAAATTTGTTCGAGAACACCTATTGACCTTCCTGATCATGAATTAAAAAAATATAGACCACTAAAGGACATTAAGGTCATGAAATGAGATTGCCAACTTTCGAAGGCTAAAAATAAACTAGGTCTCGAAACTTAGCTAGAATCTTCTAAGCTTGGGATCCCTTGACAAGCTTAAAAAACTGAACTAAGCTAGGAATTTTGTGGGGTCTTACAATATCTCCCCCTCGGGAATATTCTTCCTTGAATGAGACTGATTGAGATGGATAAAAAGATAAGATGAAGTATATACTGAACATAAACAACTAAAACACGATTTCTTGACAGATATAACTATTAAGCTAAGTTTATTATACTGAACATGCATATAAGATGCATGAATAACTGACTCATGAATGCATGAATGGGATTACCAATAAGATAAATTTATCAAGCTGAACATGCATATCTGATACATGAATTCATGACTGAACGGACACATGAATGCATGAGTGAACATACAATGGTAATTGATACCAAGTTTATAATGGAAAACTGGACATGAAACTGAATGAGTTCAAGGAAGACTATTAACTTGAACTTAAAATATTGATGAACCTGAGATTATTTACTAAACATGCATGAGCAGAAACATGAGAACATATTTGTGATTGAAACGTGACACATGAAATGAACATCATGAATTGAATTGAGTCTTTGAATACATGTCTTGCAGCTGATATTTGAATTTGAAGGTCAATCTATGAGTACCCCTTGCTCCAAGTTGGATTCATTACATAAAGAGGGAATGGCATGTTTTGAGTCATAAAAGTTTGTGCGACTACAGTGTAAGCCCTTGGGACAATACATCCATTGATAGATACTGACTTAGCTAAGCTACTGAGAAAGGACAGGAACGATACACAAGTCACCTACGAATTGAATCGCGACTACATATCCTTGATTTTGTTGGTACATCTTAGAATGTTTACACCCATTCACGAGATTTTGGATAATGTGAATAGATGGAAAGATGGGAAACCATACGAACTCATCCGTCTGACTGCTAAACTGGGTTATGGCCTATACGGACTGATTAATACTGAAAACTTATTCTCAATTGGAGATTTTCTCTGACACTCTTTTATAGAGTTCTAGTGGCCTTAGGAAGGGAGAAAAACTTTGAATGGGCTGAATACAACATCTGAATATGAAAATATCATCCTGAATAAGATTTTATAATATGAGGCGAGACCTACACATCATCATCTAGGGTAGGGTGACTAAGCCTTATGCACTGCATCTAAAATTTTCAAGCTTTAACATACCCCTCAATTATACTTTTAATTATACTCTCTGCCTTAGCACAACACATCACTTGAGACTACTAAAAATATTTGCCTCGGTGTTGAGCATGAATGCATAAATATACTACTTATCTAATTTACTGAATAACTGATTACTGAATACTGGGTCTTCAAGAATGAAATTTACTTAGTCTGAATAACTAGACTGAAACTATAGATTATCATGCATAGAAGGTATTGACTGAATGGGTAACATGAGGTACTGAATGCAAGACCATGCGTATAATATAGTTCTGAAATATTTTGTAAACTAAGGTACTGAAATACTAATAACTGGGTAACTGATGGATATATGCTATGGTTCAAAAATCCTGAAACTAAAATGAGTTTCTGATCTGGCTACTGGACTAGGACAGGGACTGAGATTGTAGATAAGATGGTAATTAAGACTATAACTGTAACTAAGACTGTAACTGAGACTAAATGTTGGTTTCTGATAATTAAGGTTTAGACTGGTACTGAAGTACTGAATTATGATAGCTAAGTAACTGATAACTAAAAGCCATAGTCCTCTAGGACTATCTGAGTCCTTAACTGAATATTAATTACTGAACTGATGCTGTAATTGAGGCCTAAGGGATAGAACATCAACACCACCAATTCACTAAGGAATCTAAACTGAGGGTATACATGACATAGTTTGAGTTAGGCTAAAAAATAAGAGTGAAACATAAGTCATGTGGGATGAGTATACTGTAAATCATGACATGAGTGCATGAGTCATGAGCTGCATGACCTGAGTCTGAAGTTCTTGTACTCATGGAACATGATTCGTAACAATGAGTAAATTGGAACTCCTTATACTAAGAACTGGAAGCACACACGATTCTATAGAAAGTGCATAAATATAAGTTATCATGGAACTGAGATGTAAAACATGTGTAAGTATCATGATGACTGTAGTTTAAAACTTTGCACTGAGATAGGGATGGTTCAGGGATCATCTTCCCATATTGATTTCCTACACATACTAGCAGTACTACTAGAATCTGAAGGCCTGACATTTTTGAGATATCATAACCAGATAGTTCCTATATACATGTCGGGCTATAATATACTCACCTAATGGGTGGAGGCTGAGAAAGGTTCTGTTAGTATTTGGTCTGACCTTAAAGTTCGACTATTATGTAATGAGTTACAAAATATATAGAATCTCCTGGATCTGATGAAACATAAACACATAAATGAGAGATTTGTAACATACTAGTCACTATATCAGGAGAACTTTCCTGATCCTGTCGGGACTGAAATGCATAAAGTCTATTTGGGCATTGCCCACTTATAGCACTGAAAGTAGCACCCTGCTAATTCGGGCGATCGAACTGAGCCTAAAGACAACTGTGCTGACTTCGTAGACAAGGCTTAGGATAGTCTCGGACTCTATGACCTGACTCACCACATCTGAAACACACATCACTATCGGCTCTACACACACCCTTATGGTGTTTACCAGTAGTCTAACAAAGAGGATCGGTTTGGGCACTGCTGAAACTACCCTGAGACTTAGAGCCTGGTGCCCTATCTTTGTTTCTATTTTTGAACTTAGGAATTAGAGCACTGGATGAGGAAGGATGGAACTAAAAAATTCTGACTATATTGAGAATGGTTACCACCCTCTAACCTTGACTGGGCAAAACTGTAGCTACCCATTCTAGCTCTCTTATTTTCTCTCTCATTTTTCTTGAGCTTCTGCTCCTCAATCTGTTGAGCATGGACCATAAGCCTAGATATATCCATCTCCTTAATCAACATCGTAGTCCTGCATTCTTTAACCACTCTACTTGATACCCCAGAAACAAACTTGCTCATTTTAGATCTACTGTCTTCTACTACATGGGGGGAATACTTGGCTAGATGGGTGAACTTGAGGGAATACTCTTTCACACTCATGTTACCTTGCCTGAGGTTGATGAACTCTAACACTTTGGCTTCTTTCAGCTCTACGAAAAAGAATCAGTCTAGGAAGGCAGTAGCAAATACTTCCTACTCTATGGCTTTCCATTTGTACCCCTGTCTACCTTTCATTACTTAAACCACGTATGGCATACATCTTATAGATAATATAGGTTAACTCGACACTCTCACTGGAAGTCACTCCCATGATATCTGATACTTTTTGGACCTGGTTGAGGAACTCCTATGGATTCTCTTCAGACTTAAACCCTATAAATATGGGATGATTAATTTGGGTAATGTCCCGAATCTTAGTTGTAGAAATATTGCCACTGGGTTAGTCGAAATAGTAGTTGGCCATTCATTCTGAGCTATAACTAAATTCGCAAGAGTAGTGAATGTAGTCCTGAATTCTGCATGGGAAACATGATTGTCCAGGGGATCTGCCTGAATGGGCTGAGGTTCTAACTGATTTTTGGTTCTTCTTTCATTAGTCCTTTTGGGAGGTATATTTTATAAATGAAAGAGAGAAATGGATTAGATGGAGAGTTTAACTGGAGCTCATGCTCACTCGCTCGAAATGAATACTTAAAGAAGGGAAACTATTCCTAAAACATCTCATAGACTCCTGTACATAAGTGTGGCACGCAACACACCCATGCACAAGACTCCACTAGATGCGGATTTTCAGACTTCCTAGGACACTGTTAAACCTTAGGCTCTAATACCAAGTTTGTAACGCCCCGAGTTTGGTACTCCAAATGCTACACAGTGCTCATAATCGTGCTCATAATTTCGAAGGACCACAAGCTAACCCATGATTAGTTCCTGCTGCAATAACTATAAAATAATACTGAAATATGCAAAATAATAGGCAGAACTATCATAAGGTTCAATACTGTAATGAATTTGAAATAGGGTATAACAATACCAAAACTAAAAGAACTGCCTGAACATGCTATAGTATGAAAAAAAGCCTCTAAACTATCTGAATAAGGAGTTGATGGGACATGTCCCCAACTAACTCCAACTGCTGAAATAAGCTAAGTACTGAAGCACTAAAATAATGAAATAATCACATCCTCGAACTATGAGGACTCACCACTGACTATGACTGCTAAAATCTAAACTAATAAGTGTGATCGGGAACCTGAGTGCCCGAACCTATGCTATAAAATACCACTGCACAAGAGAAAAGTATGCGTCAGTATATAAAAATGTACTGGTATGTAAAGTGAGGTAGCCTGAATGCAAGGGTTCATATGCATGAACTATAACTGACTGAATAACATAAACATGACTGCGTAAGAATATGTGCATGAATACGTGAACTATAACTGAGGTCATGATAATGCTGAATATTGAATTTGAATACTAATTAATAGATGTTTAAGTCTACGAATATTGTATAACTAGTAACTGAATGACTGTATCTGACAATTCTGAATCTATGGAACTATACTAAGTTTACTGATAACATAGATTACTGATAACTGATGTACTATTAACTGAATGACTGTTTCTAACAATCTTAATTCTGATGGAACTAGCTGAGTTTCATACTAATCTAAGTTACTGTATATGACAGTCCTAAAATCTTAGAAATTATCTGAGTATTTTATGAAAGATTGAGACTGTGAGAGGTAATTATCTAACCGACATGCCCCATAACTGAACTGGGGGGTCCAACCTATGACCCCAGTTAGAAGGGTATTAATACCATTCCATGGGTAAAGAAAGTTGTGAGTTAACCCTTTGCTGATAGGGAGCTCTTCCGTCAACCCTTCGCTGGTAGGAGAAATCGAATGAGATGTATTAACCCTAAACTCATAGGTATATATCTCAACCTATGCTGGCTACGTAGTTCTGGAATGTAAGGATTGCTTCTCAGGATCATACCCTCTACGAACTGACAGGTGAGCCCTCATCCTTCAGGTCACTCGATGCTAAATCCTACTCCTACCTGAATAGACGTTGAACTGATTCCTAGTTTACACTAAGCTTGACTGAGCTATTACTAAATGTACTATTTAACTAAACTGAGTTTACTGAGTTCCATTGACTGACGAAATATTACTGAGTTTTATTAGCTGACTAAAATTACTGAGAACTGAACTGAATGCTGAATGGGACTGAACTGATATTGGATCTACTGATCTTTCCTGAGATATGTAACTGACTGATTTCTACTGAGTTCTAAAACTTGTCTAGGAGTACTACCGATCATGGCTTGACTGAGGCTATCTTGAAAACTGACACGGTTCTAGGCACTCAGCTAAATTATGGGGTATTAAACAACCCCAGGACTCGATAGAATGAATATTAATAGGGAATGATACTTTTTGAACACATGACCATAGTCAACAATTCATAATACAACCATTGAGGGATTTCATAATGCATTTGCAAGTCATAATCTTACACATGAATAGGAATGCATGCTAACATAATATAATTTCACAAATCCATACTTATGAGCATTTAGATCACAAATGGGTCATAATGCACAATTCTTATTCACTTAGGCATTTTAACAAACACATAGAAGGCATAACCTTTTCTATGGCATAAATCAACAATTAATACATCATAGCTATATCAAGCACTTCAAAATTAAGGATTTCAATCCACATACTAACATAAAGTCATGAAAATTTAATAAAGATTCAATCTTCGAAGTCATATCACAGCATTAACATGTGTACAATCAAGCCTAATACATGGAATTCAAAATTCATATTTTGAAAAGGGTTTCTTGAGCTCCAAGGCTGGAAGGAAACCTTGGATGAACACTTTACATACCTTGGTTGATGATTTCTTGAAGATTAGTGAAGGGAAGCTTGAGTTCTTTATTTGGAATTAATTATCTAGGGTTTTCTTGTTCTTGAGAAATTGTGATATAGTGAATGTATTTAACCAAAAAGGGGCTAAGTTTCGTGTTATGAGGGCTGAAGGTTAGGGGAAAAATACTTAATTACCCTTAAGGATAGGGTCATTTAATGACTGAAAACTAGGCATCAACGTGATTATCGACGCGATACTTGACCCATTATTCCATGATCATGCCGTGTCTCAGGAGTTTGACTCTAGCAACCTGCAATAATATTAACCAATATGATAGGCAATGCGGTACACCAAGATCTCATTGTTCCACTATTTTGGGATTCCGAGTGTAGTCTAAATGCGGTCCAAAAAATTCGAAACTTGTCCGAGAACACCTATTGACCTTCCTAATCATGAATTAACAAAAATATAGGTGACTAAAGGACATTAAGGTCTCAAAATAAGATTTCTAACTTTTAAAGGCTAAACTTACACTAAGTCAGGAAACTTAGTAAGAATTTTCTAAGCCTGGCACCCTTTGACAAGCTTAAAGGACTGAATTAAACTAGGAATTTTGCAGGGTATTACAAATGGCTATCATTCTAGTATTGGTATGGCCTCTTTTATGGCATTTTATAGTAAGAGGTATAGATATTCTATTGGATGGTTTGATCTTGGTAAGGAGGACATGTTTGGTTCGGATTTGGTTTATTTGGTTATGGAAAAGGTAATGGTGATTTAGAATAGGCTTAAGGCTTCCCAAAGTTTCCAAAAGTCCTATACGAATGTAAGGCATAGTGTCTTGGAGTTTGAGGTTGTGGATAAGGTGTTCCTAAAGGTATCTCACATGAATGGAGTGATGTGGTTTGGTAAGAATAAAGCTCAGTCCCTGGTTTTTGGGTCCTTATGCAATTTTGCGGAGGGTTGGCAACATTGCTTATGAGTTGGAGTTTCCTTCTATATTAAGCTCCATTCATCCAGCATTTCATGTCTCCATGTTGAGGAAGTAACTTAGTGATCCTTCTTTGGTGGTTTCCTTAGAGGGCTTAGGTATCTCAGATTCTCTATCTTATAAAGAGGTCCCGGTTGAGGTACTAGATTGATAGGTTTATCGGTTGTAGTCCAAGGATATGGCCTTGATTAAGGTTCTATAAAGAAACCACAAGGTGGAAAACGCTACATGGGAAGTGGAGAAGGACATGAAGTCCAAGTATCTGCATCTATTTTCTTCTCCTGTGATTCATGCGAAAGGTATCTATTCTTGAACATATTTTTTTCTAGTTTGTTAAAGAAAAGGTTAATATCTTTGTATCAGTGTTTCCTAAATTAGTTAAGGGTTGGATTGATATTTGATAATGCAAATGAATCGTGTTCGTGGTTACCCTACCTTTTCTATCATTCAAGGATGAATATTCCTAGTGGGGAGACTGAAACACCTAAAATTTCTGGCCCTTGGAAAATTTCTTGGATTTCTTATCTATAGATAGGATATGACTAGGGAAATGACTCATACACTAGGATATGAGTGCTTTGGATTAGTAGTATGATGACCAGTGTTGGTTGGTAGGTGAAATTTGGTTTCTTGAATGGATATGACTCGGGTGGATGAGTTGTATCGGTGGATATGGGTTGTTTGGTTACTTCACTTAGTCTTAAACTTGGTAACTTAAGTTGGATCTGAGTACGAGTGGCTCACCATGAGCCATAATTTAGGTATGAGTCATACCATGGACTCGTATGGTGGTTAATGTTCAATTCTCTTAGGATTTCATTCTGCTAGGGGTATGGATTATGGGTACTAGTCATATACTTAGATACAACATGGTTTAGGGTGATTTGTACCTTGGACAGTATTGTGTCCAATGGAGATAAACTTTGGCACAATTGGTGGGTACCACTCATATTGGAAGATACGACTGATATGGATAATCGTACCCACCTGACAGGATTTCTACGAATTTTAGTGAGATCAATCTGGACATTTCCCCACTTAACCTAATAAGGCCACATGACTTATATTCCAATTGGGAGGATGTTTGCCCTATTATTCTATTCTTTAACTCTTAGAAACTTCTCTAAAGCACTCTATAATTCTCTTTAAAACTTTTGGGTAAAGTAAGGATAGGGTTACATCTTAAGGATTACTTTGGGTCTTGTGTTGGTGATTTCTATCTATTATCTTCTTCGTTTAAGTTATGTTCTCTTTCATCATTGTTAGTTCCAACTAAAGACATAGATTTATATAATGTTTTCATGTTTTGATTATTGTATGGTTTTGAATTTTCATATATAATTTGGGGTTATTAGTCATAAATGCTTGGTTATGGTATTCCCATGTTTTAATTATGCTCTTATATGCTTTCATGGTGGTTTTGGATAATTTGTTTTATGGTAATGGTTATTTGATAATTGGCTATGGTTTTGGAAATAATATGCCCTCAATGTGATTGATAAAATGCCTATGGGAATGTTTTCACTACATTATTGGATTTTAATTGAACTATTGCTTGGTTTAAACATGGTAATGGAACCCTAACTTTTTAAATAGTTCGGAATGGTTTAAATGAAATGGTTTGGTAGTCATGGTTATGGTTAATTGACCTCCTTATGGGGTACAATGGAATACCCCAAGTAAACATGGTAAAAAATAACTTTTGGGTACATGGGACTCCCCCAAGCAACTTAATAATGGAACACTTGTGGGGTACATGGGACTTCCCCATGTTAACTTGGTAAATGGGTAAACAAGAGTCCTTTACCTTGAAAGGTTTGTCTATGAATAATACTTACAATTTATAGTTAGTATGACGATACCATTATTAATAGACTTGGTAAATAATAAATGGAATAATGGATTGGTTGGTTGGAAATGGTTTTAATTGGTAAATAATGGTAAGGTGTTATAGCAAACTGTAAAAGTGGGACTTCCATGAATGAACACTGGAAACTCATAATTGCCGACATGAGGGGTAGGGCATGGAGACCCTTTTTATGATACTTTGAGGTACGTGGGAATCCTCTAAGTACATTGTACATATGTATCATGGAGGGTGAGGGTACTTTTGAATACTTTACTTTTATGGTATCTTCGGTTCGTGCAGCTACATACATCAGGTCTCTTTTATGGGGTTACACTGGACCCATATAGCCCATGGGTGGTTAAGGACAATTAATCTTCACATACCCAGGTTTATGGTTTTTAATGCATGCTAAACCCGGTTCCCTTTCCTGTCATGGTTATATTTATATATATGTATGGTTTTTATGCATATGGTTGGTTTTCTTGGTTTTACTGATTGTCATTATTTTATCCTTATCCTGAGTTCATGCTAGGGTTCACCCACTAACCTATCTTTGGGCGGCTATATCCCCACGTGATGCAGGAATCGGCCGTTCTACTCTACCTACTTAGCTATCAGACATTCGGGATCAGCTACTGGATTGAAGTGGTGAGCTTCCATCTTTTTCAAAAGGCTCTATTTTATGGATGTTATTTTATACTTTTCCTTATTCATGGATATTGGTTTTGGGTATGGTTGGGGGCATGTTCCAATCGAATTTTGGTATTCTTTTGGTTAGAGGCTTTTGTGGAACTACTATGGGTTGGAATAGGTGGGATTAGTAGGGGTGTCTACCTTAGTATTGGCATTGGTATAGGGGTTGATACCGGTTTATGGTGTTGTTGGTTGCTCCATTCTCTTTTATTTTAGGATTATATGTAATTGTTATGGATTCATATGATTATGGTTTGGTTGGTTTGGCTATTAGTTGGGTTTGGATGGTTGGACTCGATTGGGTTAGTCTTGGTTATAAAACTATCCCACAGTTTGTAAACTCGATAGTTACGTTATCTTGTTAAATGCTTGAAATTTAGCCAACTCAAGGCAGACGGTCGAAGGTTGGGTTGGGTAATGGGGGTAGTCTCTAGTTCCGATTGGACTTAGGACACCCATTACAACCTGGCCCTAGGTCGAGTTAGGTCATCCTTGAGGGATCCATCATATAAGATTTTTGTCCATTACATCAATGATGGACACCAGTTGTAGTTCCATGGGTTATTTCTTGGTTTTGCAAACCCAAAAGGACACTTCATCATTTTGGACCCAAAATTTCATTTTCCCTTGCTCCATATCAACAGGTCTTCCAATTGAAAGGAAAGGTCTCTCAAGAATAATAGGTATATCTTAGTCGATCTCACAATCAAGCATAATGAAGTCCATCAAAAGAATGAAGGGATCTACCTAAACCAAAAGAGCAAACTAGACACCAACTGGTCTTTTGATAGATCGGTACGCCATCAATTGCCTCGTTGTTGTTGGAGTAGAAGTGATCAAACCAAGTTATATGGCGGGAGATTTATGCTTGCACTAAGGTCACACAAGGCGTTCTCAAATTTATGTAGATGCAAGGGATTCTAAAGGCCCCGGGATCTCTTTCTTTTTCGCAATAGCACTAGTCAAGATAGCGCTACAACCATGGGTAACTTCAATGGTTTCACCATCAATAAGACAACATCAACTTATTCATTAGCTTAGCATATTTTGGAATATCTATAATGGCCTCTAACAAAGGAATATTAATAGAAAGATTGCAAAGCATAGGAAGGAACATCTAGAGTTTGACATTATCATCCTTATTCTTGAGTCTTTGAAGGAATGGTGGAGGAAACTACATGGTAGGCAATGGATCATGTTGTTTTTCATCACTCTAACTACCTTAGGATCTCCCTCATCATCACCTATATCACTGATCATCATTGGTACTTTTTCATCCCCTTCTTGATACTTTTGAGTTTTCTCATTTGACTCAACCATATGCTTCTTCTTCACATTTTCTTGTTCAACCTTGGTCTTTTTTTTAACTTTAACGACATGATCACTGAGGTTTTTTCCACTCCTAGTGATGCTTGCCAATATATGGGAATCATTTTTTGTATTCACAACAGTATTACTAGGAAGGACCCTTTTTTGTCTAGCATTAAATTGAGTACAAATTTGGCCAATTTGCATCTCCAATTATTTGATTGAGGTGGAGTGCAATACAACCATTTGGTTTATTTTAGAGGAGTCACCTTTTAATTCTGGGACCATCTTGCCTATCCCCTCCACTCTTATTAAGATTCTTACTAACACATCCTCAGTCTTGAATTTTTTGGGATCAATGGGATTCGACTCTTTACTCTTTACTTGGTCATGGGGATCACATATCTATCATACTCACTATCCTTGTCCCTCAAATCATGATCTCTACCCCTATCATGCCATTCCCGTTCTCTTTCACGATCAATCAAACCTTGATTCCCATCTTGCCTTTGGTAGGCCGGGCGAGAACCCCTCGGATAGTTAGCCAATTATCTAATTTCTTCATCAAGTCTCTTCTTTATCTTTGGATGCCATGACATTTACCATTTTTGTAGGTGCACCCATCACATGGTTTGTAAGAGTTCCAATTATGTCATCATCTTGGCCATGTTTTCCTCCCTCTCTTCATCTTTCTTTCTTTACTCTTTATCAACATAGGAGGTGGGGGGAACCTTTAGATACCTCGATGTCCCAAGTATGCCACCCCCTATTTTTCTTATGACTTCCTCAAGCAAGTTTGAAGCCACATTATATGACAACTTCACAAGTGACCCACCGGCCTCATTATCCACCACGATTTTGTTTAGTTGATCCAAAGCCTAATAAAATATTTGGAGAAGCATCTTCTCTGGCACCTCATGGTTAGGGCAATACAAAAGCTTTCCATTAAATCTCTCCCACAACCTCAAATAGAGGCTCCCTATTCAATTGACAAAAAATTATGATTTCGTCTCTTAATTGAATCTTCTTTAATGGTGGAAAGTATCGATCTAAGAAAGCATCGGAAATCTTTTCTCATGATGTCATGAACCTAATGGTAAGAGATCTTCTCACTAACACAACCTCACCTATTCGAGAAAATAGAAAGAGGCGCAACCGTATGGACTCTTTGATATGTGAGCAATATCAAAAGGGGAACAACTTCCACAAAATTCTTCAAGTGAAAGTTTGGGTCTTCATGAGCTTAACCCCCAAAGAGACCTTTCATTTGAATCATGTGCAACATAACACTTGTGACCTGGAATACCCTATTTTCTTTATTTGGTGGGATATGGGTAGCACTCACATGTTGACATCATGGAGTTTCTCCTCATCATCAAGGAGACCATCAAAAGTCCTGAAATCACTTGAATGATCACTCATTATGTTGTGGACACTATAGAAATCTCTTATAATGAAACAAAAACAACAAAAAAATAAATAAACACCACTATGGGTAAAACCAATGATACTATCAACACCGCATAAGCGAAAATTAAGTTTTACTCCCTAACTATAACAGATATTTTGATCACGCTCAACTTACTCAATGATATGGGCTAGGCAATCATTGCCAAATATAACAACCCAACTTGAGTTGGGGTCGAATCCACTAGGAGTGTAACTACTATTCAAATCCTACGTGTGTTGTAGGTTACTAAATAGTTATCCTCAGTGTAAACATAAAGTAAAACATAAATATGGGGGGTATAGTTTGTAAGGTTGTTTTATGAAAATCTACTCAAACTACCAATTAAGAGAAACTATTGTAGATGAACTTTCAATAGGAAAAGAGTCTTGTGATTATGTTTTCCTAGAGGTAACTAGTGCATGGATACATGAGAATCAAATGCAAACTCTAGTTAATGACTACATGGGTAGTCTAAGTTAGGGGGTTTGGTGTTAGTTTTTCAAGGAAACACCAAAATAACCCCCATGGTTCCTTTTAGATACCTCATTGGTATGGCAAACAAATCAGCCCATAACCTCAATTGGACATCCCTATTTCTAGGAAGATACCTAAGACATAGCAAATTCACAATCCATCATTATTTCTAACACAATGTAATTATGCTAACATCTTATTATTTTTCACAAATACCTTATCATCCATATATCCCTCTTTCGAGAATGATATAGGATCTAAAAGAATACCCACATCCCACTTTCAAGATGATGTGTGATTTTGGAAATTTGGGGTTTTTACCCACAAATTCCACTTCAACAAGTATTAGTGAAACCCAACAACAATAACCAAGAATCTAAACTAATAATCAAAAGTCACACATATTTTCACCCTATTCCAACATAACCCCAAGATAGATATTTAGCTATTCATGAAGTTCTAGAGAAGCAATTTACCCATATTTTCATTCAATGCATCCATTAAGGAGGTGAAGCAAGAATATTCTCAATTCCCACTTCAATTACAGCTAAAATCCATGGAAAATTAACAACAATAATCTTTC
>NC_061111.1:77508938-77515557 GCF_002878395.1 Capsicum annuum
TGAGCGTGAATGCATGAACCTAAAAAATTAACTGTAAGACCAAGTATAAACATGCATTGAAATAATATAAATAATTGAATGACTATGACACTAAACACTTGGTCATGCAAACCTGAACTAAACATAATCTAAATACTAATGACTCTACCTAACTGTCGAAAGAGTTGTTTTCATCCTTACATTCACTCGATGCTAACTTTACACCTAACTAAACGACTTTGAAGTTTAACTAAAATATAAACTGAATAATAATATGCTTAAGTCATGGCATTCTAAAATTTATATTGTATGCATAACTGAAGGAATCATAATAAAATGCACCATGCCTTGGCCCTTGAAATTTCCTCGAGCCTTGAGCTCACTGTCCTATTAACGACTTACAATACGAGTCATATGGTATAGTAATGGGTCTAACAACCATAATAGTGAGTTTACAAGTATGTTATTGGCCAAGTTCCATCATAGTTATAAAATACTCCTCCCCAGTCATATGATTAGGTGATGAGTGGTTAGGGTCCTTTCGTATATTGTACAGTATTTAAGCCTTTGGTTTTCTGCATAACTAGACCTTACAAGTCATATGGTCTAGTAATGAGTAGGACTAGGAAGTCATAAGTTGGATAATGTATGGTGTACAATTCTCTTTTTATGTGATGAGTAGATGGTACGAGTCATAGGTGGTGGTGACGAGTTAAGGGCTTGGCTTATAACAAAAGGCAAACTTTTTACAGCTTTTAAACTGAGGGTATTCTGGTAATTTCTCACTGTAAGCACTTAATACTGCACATCTTATAATACCTTTTGGTTATCCATTTCACACTTTACAAGATCAAACACTCTCTAAAACTTCTCAAAAAAATATTGGGATAGGGTTTCTTCAAAGTGGTAATCTAAGGGCTTAAAGATCAAATTCTCTCCATAACTCTTCATAACTCAAGAATGTGATTCTTCCTTCATTGTTAGTTTACTAAAATCACATGTTTAGAGCATTGTTCATGAGTCATTCATGGTAGTTTTGAAAACATGGTTGAGGGTTTGAATTCATATTACTGATAGCCTAAAGACTACCAAACACACGAAATTGACACAAGAATGCAAAAATCAGCAAGTACACAAAAGGAAAAACAACACTTAGAATGGAGATAAAGAAGAAGAATTGCATGAAATTAAAGATAGATAGAGAGACCCTCACTTCCACCAATGAATAGCACTAGAAGGTGTATCAAACCTTCAAAAACACATCACCAATGTAAGATCAAACCACTCTCTTAGGTGACCCAAAGGAAACACTCTTCCTCAAACACACCTTTCTTGCCAAATTTCCCAATACAAGTGAAACCCTAACTTCAAATGTATTCAACGAACCAATTTCGGTTTTGAGACCTAAAACTACAAGACTAAATCTACAATCTAAGAATAATATCCAATTTCATCAAAGTCTAATGAAAAATAAGCCTAAGGAGTCTATTTATACTTATTACATTAAAAACCAAAATACCCTTAATGAAAAGGGGCTCTTATGCAGTGTAAAGAAAGAGCATAAAAGACCATTACACCCTTAATGAATGGGTGATCATGTAGTGTTTTGATGTGGTCTTCTTCACACTTTAACATATGAATTTCCTTGAGTCTTTTTGATCTTCACAATTATTCTTCAACAATTGGACCTCTCGGGCATCTCATTAAGGCAAGCTTCCAAGCAACCTTCCATAAATGGGATTGTTCTATTGTGGGATTAAAATGGGTCCCTATGTGTGCTCCCGTTCCCTTAATGTGACCACAATTGGGTTCTTCTTGTATTGGCCTCACAGGATGTCTTCAAAAGCTAAGGTGGCCATTTGACTTGTATCATCCTCTCCTTCTTGAAAAGGATTCGACCTCGAATCCAAACCTAGCAAAACTAAAGAGAGGAGAAACAAATACAAACTCTTCATGGCATAAAGGTTAGGGTTAGCATAACAAATCATCTCAACATGCCAAGGTTGTACATATTTGCAATATAACCAAGAATCCTTTAAATTAAATATTATAAGTTCAATGAAAGATGCACAAAGGATTTGGTTATGGAATTCACCAAAACTAATACTTTGCTTGTCATGTAGACCAAGCAACAAGTTGGGCGCATCAACATCATCAATTCTATATTTGGAACCGATGTCAAATGGGAAAGTGGCCATAGACACGGGTCTAGAAAACACTCCCATTTCCCATAGGTTTCACTCAAACTATATGACATACTCTCTACAATGGTATACATGTCATCAAAAGCTAGTAGAGAGTAAAGAAAGGTATCACTCAAGTCAACTTCTAATAGGGTGTCTTCATGTGTGTACTCACAACTAGTTTCAACATCATCGCCATAAGTACTCTCAACAATAAGATCACACGTAGTAGAAGAAGAAGTAATTTCAAAGCAATGGACGCCTTCCCTTTCTATAAAAGTACCCTCAAGTATACACATACCACCACCAAAGTCAAAGAAATTATTACTTAAGTCTTCACAAGAAGCAAGTAATTCATCCTCATAATCATCAAACATGGGTGGGCTTTTATACAAAGGATCACAACCACAATTAATTTTCAAGGAACAATCACTTATTGGGTTTCTTAAGAATTCAAGCAAGTCAAAATTATCATCACCCAATTGATCATTCATTTCCAAGACCTCACATTCCCTTTCCTTAAGAGTACTCTCATCTTCTAAGAAGAGATTTCCATCTTTAGGAGGAATGTTGTCACACCATATTGGGTTGGAATATAGGCTTTCAAGACAAGCTATACCTTTAACTTCATTCTCACCACTAGGTTCATTAGGAGTGAACTCATCATCTTTAAACAAGATATTATCCTTAATTATCAAGGGGAAGAGTTACATTCCTTATACAACTTGATGAACCAAGAGTCTTGACTTTAATTTGCCTCTTGAAGATCACCCTTGAAACCCTAGACTCCAATTCTTCAAAGATAAGTTTGAGAGAGTGCTTAGGGTGTTTGATCCATCAAAATAGATGTTTAAAAGGTTATAATAACTTATATACTGAGGGGACTTAGGGTTTTAGGCATAGACCATAAGGCCCTTAGTTAGAAGCTTGAAAATGGACCTATCCAAGGGCCGACTCAATAAAGGAACCAAACCCTAAGGTACAATTGGTACCCTGACTCATGACCTAGGCTTCTCGTAGGTCACCTATACTGTTAAGGGTAAGACCATATACCCTTGAATTGTATCCAAAGGGTACGACTCAACCCTAACTTGTATGCTTCAACCATATAAAAAACATTCAAACTAAAGTTCAAGTCTAAACTCTATATGACACACTTGGTATGACTCATACCTATTAGTACAATGGAGGAGGGGTTTATTCATACCTAGGATAGTGAGTAACCCTTACCACACTACCTAAGATATGAGAGGAAAGGGGAAGGAGAATACGAATCGTATCCAAGGGGTATGACTCATGCCCCTAGTCATACCCAGCCTAGAGACACCTAATAAAGAGGTTCTTCTCATGGTTCAAAACCAAGGTGTTTCAGTCCTATTTCTATTCCCTTGTATAAAATTTCTCCAGCTGAGTTGAAGGAACTTAAGGACAAGTTGAAAGATCTCTTAGAAAAGGGTTTTATCCATCCTAGTGTGTCCTCATGAGGTGCACTAGTATTGTTTGTGAGTAATAAGGATGGGTTACTTTGGATATATATTGATTATTGGCGGTTGAACAAGGTGATAGTGAAGAATAAATAACCACTTTTAAGAATTGATGATCTCTTTGATCAACTTTAGGGTACCAAATTATTCTCTAATATCAATCTTCAGTTTGGGTAGTATCAGTTGAAGATTAGGGAGGTAGATATCCCCAAGACATATTTTTGTATCTGGTATGGGAATTTTGAGTTCTTGGTGATGTCGTTTGGCTTGACAAATGCCCCTACAAAATTTATGTATTTGATGAATAGGGTCTTCCATCATTTTCTAAATTTGTTCATGATTGTCTTCATTTATGATATCTTAGTGTAATCTAAGAGTAAGAAGGATCTTTCCCATTACCTACACCTAGTGTTGAAAACTTTAAAGGATCAACAGTTGTATGCTAATTTCTCCAAATATAAATTGTGGTTTAATTTTGTAACTTATCTAGGTCATGTTGCGTCGTATTAGGGGATTATGATGTATCCTTAGAAGGTTGTTTTGGATTAAGAAGTGGCCTAGACCCATGATTCCAATCGATACTAAGAGATTCTTTGTACTACAAGGCACTCCATTAAACAAGTTAACATATACAAAGGTAAAGTTCTTGTGGTCTGAAAACTGGCGAGGGTAGCTTTAAGAATCTAAAAGATAAGTTGACTTTATCCCTGGTCTTAACTCTACCTGAGGGTACCAAGGGTTTTGTCACTTAATAAAATGTGTCCCAGTTGGATGGTTGTGTGTTGATATAGCATGGCAAGGTGGTTGCTTATACCTCTAGATAGTTAAAGGTTCATGAGAAGAACTATTTGACTCATGACTTGGAATTGCTACTAGTGGTGTTCGCATTGAAAATTTGGCATCACTATTTGTATGGGGTCTATGTTTATATCTGTTTTGATCATAAGAGCTTGAAATATGTGTTCACTTAGAAGGAGCTTAATATCAGGCAAAGGAGTTGCTGAAAGACTATGATATGAGTCTTCACTACTACCTAGGTAAGGCTAATATGGCTGTTGATGCTCTTAGCAGGTTAAACATGGTAAACTTATTGCATATAGATAAGGATTAGCAGGAATTGGTAAAGGACATTCACCATTAGGCTAACCTTGGATTTCGTCTCTTGGACTATGAGGAAGGTGGTGCATTTATGCAGCAGGGGGCGCAATCATGTCTTAGTTCTAAAATAAAAGAGAAGCATGTATTATACCCTCTCTTGATGAAAATCAAGGATAATGTGGGTAAGCAGAAGGTAATGCCCTTCGATATCAGTAGTGATGGTACCTTGAGGTACCAATTGAGGTTGTGTGTTCTCGATGTTGATGGGTTGCAAGGTAGGATTTTAGTCAAGGCCCATGAATCACAGTATACAATTCATCCCTATTCAACAAAGATGTATCATGATCTCAAGGATTTGTATTGGTGGAATAACATGAAATATTATGTAGCCAACATTTTGGCTAATTGTATGATGTGTCTGCAAGTGAAGGTGGAGCACATGAGGCCAGGTAGGCTACTTCAAGAGATTGAACTAATAGTGTATAAATGGTAGGTAATTAATATGTATTTTGTTACCGACCTTCCATTGTTATGGAATTAGTGTGACTCCATTTGGGTCATTATCAATAGGATGACCAAGTCGGCTAACTTTTTGCCATTGAGGACTAATTATTTTATTCCGGACTATGCAAAGTTGTTCCTTCTGAAAATTGTAAACTACATAGTGGACCTGTCTCAATTATTCCAGACTGTGGTACTCAGTTCTTCTTATATTTTTGGCACTCGTTCCAACATGGTTTGTGGACCAAGGTAAGTCTTAGCACTGGTTTCCACTTGCAATTAGATAGGCAAGCAAAAAGGACCATTCAGGCATTGAAGGATATGCAATGAGCCAGTCTGATTTGCTTTAGTGGTATTTGGTTTGACCACTTGCCTCTAATTTAATTTACCTATAATAATAATTACCATTCTAATATTGTTACGGCCTCGTTTGAGGCATTGTATAGCAAGAGGGGTAGATCTCCTATTGGGTGGTTCGAGGTTGGTGAAGCAAAAATCTTTGGACTAGATTCAGTTCACCAAGCCTGGAAGAGGTGAAGGTGGTTCAGGATAGGATTAATACCTCCCAAAGTTTCCAAAAGTCCTATACAAACATAAGGCAAAAAGAGTTTGAGTTTGAGGTTTGAGATTAGGCGATGTTAAAGGTGTCTCCCATGAAGGGAGTAATCCGGTTTGGGACAGAGGGGAATCTTAGTCCCCGGTATGTTCGCACATACTTGGTTTTGATAAGAGTTGGTAGCATTGCATATGAGTTGGATTCACCCTCTAGCATGAGTTCCATTCATCTGATATTCCATGTGTCCGTGTTGCAAAAAATGCGTGGGTGATCCTTCGTTGGTTGTTCCCTTGGAGAAAATTGGTATTTCAGATTCTTTATCCTATGAGGACGTCCTGGTGAGGATCTTGGATTGGCAAGTTCATCGGTTGCAGAAAAAGTATGTGTCTTCGGTAAACGTTCCATGGTGGAACCAAAAGTTCTAGGAATTTACTTGGGAAGCCAAGAAGGACATGAAGTCCAAGTTGTTAGCCTCCTATTTTTATGTTTAAATAATGACCAACTAATGAGGATCTTTGCAGGATATTAAAAGACTGGTAATGATAGAATAGTTCAGATCTAGGAATGGAAGGACATCAATTCATAATCTACCGCATCCAAGCGAATCAATAAAAGTAAAGAACAAAAGAAAGGAAAATCTCATTCCCAAAATCACGAAAGATTGGATCAATTACAATAAAGAAAAAGAAGAAAAGATCACGGACGTATTTGATACAGATTTGAATGAAAATTGTGTATGGACATATTTGATATGAACATACCATATGGTAATATTCCTCAATCAAGGAATTAACTCAAATCCTTGATTGAGAAGAAAT
>NC_061111.1:77518557-77553295 GCF_002878395.1 Capsicum annuum
TTTTCATCATAGTTGATGACTACTCACGTTTTACTTGGGTAATGTTTATTGCTCATATATATGAGGCTTTCACAAAATTTAAGATTTTTTGTAGAAAAGTACAAAGAGAAGTTGGACACCTCATCACTTATGTTCACTGGATCATGGAGGAGAATTTGAAGACAAGGCATTTGAGGAATACTGTGCTCAGAACAGATACTCTCAGAACTTCTCATCACCCTTGTCTCCTCAACAAAATGGTGTGGTGGAACAAAAGAATTGGTTTCTCCAGGAAACAGCCAGGACCATGCTGTTAGTACATAATCTCCCAGATCATTTTTGGGTGGAAGCAGTAAGCACAATATGTCACATCATCAATAGATTCTTGATCAAACCTATTCTAAAAAAGACGCCATATGAACTCTAGAGAGGAAAAAACCCAACATCAATTACTTCCATCCTTTAGGATGCAAATGCTTTATCAACAACAATGGTAAGAATAACTTGGGAAAATTTGATCCACGAAGTGACGAAGGTATTTCCTTGGATATTCTCCCACTAGTCATGCTTACAGAGCGTATAATCAAAGAACCTTATATTTTGAAGAATATATGCATATTGTATTTCATGAATCTAATCAGCCCTATGAGTTTAAGGGTTGATGAAGAAGGGGTAAGTAACCCACAATTTGGAGAAAATACTAGTAAAATCTCTAAGATATCACAAAACAAGTTGACTACACCCATACCCCCTTCAAAGTTGACTTCCACAGCAAAAACAGTGAAAATAAGTGCTCCAAAAGTGGAAACATGATGCTATCTATCCAAATATACTCATCATTATAAATCTAGAAGATAGGGTTCAAAAAAGAGCACCATTAAGAAAACAAGTGTCTGTCACCCTTGTATCTCAAATCAAACCAAATAAAACAAATGAGGTCCTTAAAGGTGAATCATAAGTTAAAGCTATGAAGGAAGAATTAGACCAATTTGAATAAAATCAAGTTTGGACTTTGGTTGAATGACCAAGAAATTGCTCGGTAATTGGAACTAGATGGGTCTACAGAAACAAATTAAATGAAAAAGGTGAGGTGATTAGAAATAAAGAAAGACTTGTAACTCAACGCTATTTCCAACAAGAAGTTATTGATTATGAAAAAACCTTTTTCCCCGTGGAAAGGTTAGAGTCAATTTGGATTTATTAGCCTTTGCTCCTTTCAAATGTTTTAAGTTATATCAAATGGATGTCAAAAACGCCTTCTTAAATAGTTTTATACATGAGAAGTATTTGTAAAACAAACCCCAGGATTTGAAAACTTGTCATAACCAAATCACATTTTTAAATTATTAAAAGAACTCTCTAATCTCAAACAAGATCCAAAGGCCATGTATGAGAGATTGAGTACTTTCTTACTAAACAATTATTTTCAAAGGGGTAAAATTGATAAAACACTATTCATACATAAGTTTGATTCAAATCTTCTTATTGTGCAAATTTATGTTGATGATATCATTTTTGGTAGTTCTAACATCTCTCTGTATGAGAATTTCGCAAATTCGAAGAAAAGAGAATTTGAAATGAGTCTCATGGGTGAGCTCACATTCTTCTTGGGCTTGCAAATCAAACAAACTCCCAAAGGAACTTTTATCTGTCAATCCAAGTACACGAAGGAACTCATCAAAAAATTCAGAATGAAAGAATGAAAGGCCTATGGAACTCCAATGATTCCATTCACAAGCCTTGATTCAGACTCGCCTGGATGTTGATGAGAAAATATATAAAGGAATGATAGGATCACTACTCTACTTGACTTCTCATCGACCAGACATCATGTTCCACGTATATAGGTGTGCTAGGTTCCAGTCGACTCTAAAGAGTCTTCTGATTGCCATAAAAAGAATCATATCATACCTTATAGGAACTCAAGACTTTGGACTATGGTACCATTGCTCCTCCCATTTTGACTTAATTGAATATTCAGACGTTGATTTTGCAGCTACAAAATATGATAGAAAAACACTACTGGAACTTATCAAATTCTTGGTGATGCCCTAATTTTATGGAACAACAAGAAGCGAACTTCAGTTGCACTTTCAATAACTGAATCCGAATACATAGCCATTGGGAGTTGTGGTACTCAAATTTTGTGGATTATGAATCAACTACTTGATTTTAATTTGTCTTTTGAATTTATTCTCATAATGTTTGATATCACCAATGCTATTAGTCTAGGTAAAACACATTGATATCAAATATATAGTGCATTATTCTAGGGAAAACACATTGATATTAAGCACCATTTTATTTGTGATCATGTGGAAAATAGTGATTTTTTGTTAACATTTGTTGGCTGAAAATCAACTGGCAGATATTTTTTACAAAACCCCTGTTAGAAGAAAGATTTTGTTACCTTAGAAAAAGACTTGGTGTTCTTATTATTAATGATTTATGAGCTTTATTTTTGGACAAAAAATATTTTTACTTACTCCATTTTTATGGTCAAATTATTTGATTTTCAAAAACAAAGTCGCCATTACTCTCACTATTTTTGATGTCTCTTTTGCCACCTCTGCACCTAAAACCTACCCAACTCTCCTCTGACTTCTACCCTTTCACTTCCGTCAGTCACCCTTTCGTTTACACCTCTTTGGCTTCCTCTTCCCTATCTTTTCAAACAGTCACATACTTCTTCCTTTTCTTCTCAAATCCTCTTAACCGTCCTTTCCTCACCCCATCTTCCCCTTTTAAAATTTACCTTATCTTCTTTCCCATGACCAGAACTCGTTCTATGGAAACCATGTCCAAATATCCTCTAAAAACCCTCATAGATAGCCATATTTTTTTTGCTGAATCTTATGATGAATCTTCATTGGACTCATAGTCAATTCTCATCAAGAGATGCCATCCTAATTCCAGTCCAGCCCTCTCCACCAAGAAATCTCAATTAAACCCTCTCCACTCCCTCCCTCCATAGGACATGCATAAGTTTTGTACATGTTCTCACAAAGACAGATTCTCTGCCTTTAAGAGTTGCGCTATTATCCCCGATCGCACTTTCAATCTCCGTCAATTAAAAAACTTCTTCTGTAATTCAAGCACTTCTTTAATTTTCAAGATTTGTCCCTTGTATTTTGTCTCTGTAGACTTCTGGTTTATAAGGATCTAGTTTGGATATTTTATGCGAATCTTCACCTTTCCCTTGATAGTGGTGAACTCGAGACTCTTGTACTTGGCATAAGAATTATTATGAATGATTTTATGTTTGAGAATGATTTGATATGAAGTTCTATATTAATATCTATTTTATGAATGGCAACTGACCCGATGATTTTTAGGTCAGCTTTGAAGAAGCCAAGAGATTTCTATCAGACCCAGACTCTGTTTTGACCAATTTGGTCCCTAACCCTTTATTTTAAGTTTTGCATTATGTCTCATATAATTGCTACAACACTAATTCCCTGGAAAGGTTTTCTCAGTAATATTACCGGTTGAGGTGTTTTTGTGCTATATTGTCTGTTAAGGAAATCAAAATCAATAGGGCAACATGGATACGTGAGTACATGATTAAAAGTGCAGTTGATGTTTATATCTCTGCCTATTTGTTGTATGGCGCTCATTAATTAGATACTTTAGTTTATTCTATTGATCTATCTTCTTACCCTCTAGTGGAGATTAGCGCCACTTATGACTCCAAGATCTTTGCAAGTATGGGCTATGTCTTAGTTGAAGACAAATGGCATAAGAAGGATTCTGCATGAGTAAGTCAGAGCTTCCCAAGGTAAGCAAATCTGTTTCTAACACTATTATTACTATTTTGAAGGAACTGGAGAAGATTAAGGATCGGTTCAAAGCTATTGAGGAAAATGTTGCATTGGTACAGAAGTCGACTTTGAAGCTTCTAGACCTCGATAAAATCACTTACACATACATAGGCATGGTGCGGTTGGCTCTTGATGGGTTCAAACAGGAGGGCATCAAATTATTTACTCATGTATTCACGCAAATAGATCCCCTTAAGACCTATGTTCATTCGTCCAATGATGATCGAGATATTTCTATCCAGAACTGTTATTCCTCCTTTTTTAAAAATATTGAAAAATCATATGACACCTTCTGTCATAACACTTTAACCTACTTTCTCAAGAAGCAGTGATCAATGATGACTTTGTTATTATTCAAATAGAGGTCTTGTCCCTTGTTTTGATGGGTTGTAAGATGATTTTTAACACACTATCTACTATAATATTTTTAAACAGCCTAGTTAATAAGTTATATCTATCTGCTTCTTGTCTACTATTTTTTTTTGCTCTTTTTTTTTACTATGCCAAAAGGGGGAGAAAGACAGGAACATTGGGAAATCAGGAAGTGCCTACCAGTCAGGGGGAGCAAGTCAACTACCAATAAATGGAAGTCGGCTAATACTTAAAAAACTTAGAACAACAGAAATATGTGTAAGACAGGGGGGTCAAGATGATAGACAGGGAAGTCAACCTATGTTTACACACATTTGTCATTATCAAAAAAGGGAAAATTGTTAGCCTCCTATATTTATGTTTTAATAGTGACAAATTAATGAGTGGATATTTGCAGGATATTGAAAGACTGCTAATGATAGAAGAAGCCAGCTCCAGGAATGGAAGGACATTAATTCATAATCTACACATACATGTGAATCAATCAAAACAAAGAAAAGAAGGAAGGAAAATCATAGTCTCGGAATTACGGCAAATCGAATCAATTACAGCAAAGCAAAGGAACAAAAGATTGTGAACAAACTTAAAAAAGCATTAATTACTACAAAAGAGAAAATAAAGAGAAGATCACAAATGTATCATATACGGACAAGGGTGAAAGTCGTGTATGGTCTTATCTGACATGGACATACCATACGACAACATTCCTCAATCAAGGAATCAACTCAAATCCTTGATTGAGAAAAAATCTCTTAGGTTTCCTTATGAAGAGTAGCAGCTGAAGACTATAAAAAAAGAAGACTAAAGATAGACAAGAGTTACAAAACTTCAAGAAGAAATCTCAAAGTGTCTCAATCTTAGTCTCACAAAACTTTTTAATCTGTTGCTTACACTTATTAGATAAAGGGTAGGAACGAGTCATCTTTGTAATATAAAATAAAGTTGTTTCACAAGATTTGTAGTACAAAATACGTCTTCAAAACTTATTTCAAATTATTGTGCTTGAGCCAATACTGAAAGATCTAAGAAAACGTTCAAACCCAAGGGGACTGTATGTAGGCACCCCATTGGTATTTCGAACCAGGATAAATTTTTGTTTTCTTGACTTTAAATTTAGTTATTTATTTACATGTTTGTTTGAAGTCTAACTTATTTTGTGAAGTATAGTGATCTGCAAGTAAGTCAACTATGATAAGTCAATAGTCAACTTATAGAAATTTTCCATTCACCTCCCCCCTCTTGAATTTCACATGTATCTATTCCCATTCCCAATTCCAAAAATTTGTGCTTGAGGTATGTGTTGTTCTTACCATCTTTGTTTACTGTCTTTGTTAAAGGAAGATTGAAAATTTCCTTGGTATCTTTGTTTTCTAACTTTGTTAAAGGTAAGTGTAAAGGCGTGTGGGGTTTAATTGTGCTTGTATTACCTTGTCCCATCTTTCAAGGATGAATGATCCTAATGGGTGGAGACTAAAATGCCCCATGATTTATCCCTTGAAATTTTCTCGAGCCTAGAGCTCATTATCCTATTAATGACTCACCATACGAGTTGTATGGTGTGATTATAGGTCTAGGGACCCTAGTTGTGAGTTGATCAGTGTGTTATTAGCTAAGTTCTACCCTGGTTACAAGACTCCTCATGAGTTATATGATCAAGTGATGAGTGGTTAGGGTCCAGTTATATGTTTTTTGGTGTCCAAGCCCTTGGTGTTCTATGTTGGTCACGACTAGACCATATGAGTCATATGGTCTAGTGATGAGTGGGGCTAGGAAGTCATAAGTAGGATAGGGTGTGGTGTCCAATTCTATGTCTTAGTGATGACTCAATGGTATGAAACATAAGTGGTGGTGATGAGTCAAGGGCCTGACTCGTAATTGAAGGCAACCTTTTTATAGCTTTTAAGCTGAGGGTATTCAGGATATTTCCCACCCTAAGACCTTAAGACCCTACATATTATAACACCTTTTGTTCATCCATTACACACTTTATAAGATCAAACACTCTCTAAACTCTCTCTAAAACTTCTTAAGAAAGTTTGGGCTATGGTTTTTTCAAAGTGGTCATCTAAGGGCTTAAAGATAAAATTATCTTTATAAATCTTTGTAACTCAAGAATGAGACTCTTGCTTCATTGTTAGTTCACCAAAATCATATATTTAGAGCATTATTCATGATTCATTAATGGTTGTTTTAAAAATAATGGTTGAGGGTTTGAATGCATATTGTTGATATTGTAATCATGGTTTAAATTATGATTATACATGTTTTGATAATGTATTTGCACATATGTGTGAATGTAATTGTGGTTTAATAAATGAGTTATGTTTAACCTTAAAGTTGTTGGTTTTTGTCTTTAATAATATTATGCCCTCAACCTGTTTGTGAAATTGTCTATGAGAATAATCTTGTCACAAGTTTAAATAGTGTTTTGAACTAATGCTTGACATAAGAATGTTAATGAAGGGTGAATGTCTTTGTGAAGGCCTTGTTGGATATAAATTAATG
The DNA here is from genome assembly GCF_002878395.1 of Capsicum annuum. Classification (NCBI taxonomy): domain Eukaryota; kingdom Viridiplantae; phylum Streptophyta; class Magnoliopsida; order Solanales; family Solanaceae; genus Capsicum; species Capsicum annuum. The sequence continues at coordinate 77,525,235 of NC_061111.1, forward strand.
TAAAATACTAAATGGGTTTGAGTCCTTAAATATTGAACTGAATTGACGTCTTTGTTTAGACAATGGGTTTGAGTCCCAAGTTGATTAATAATGGTTATGGCATGTTATGGTTGGTATGATGATACCAAAGGGATACCTTGGGTAAGTAATTGGATTAATGGTTGTGTATGGGTAATTTAATTGGGCTTTAAAATGGGATGTGTAGACGGGCTGAGAAAGTGGAGTTTGAAGGACCAACACTAGAATTATGCCAGCTAGTGCGGGTGTCAATATAATCAAGAGGTTTTAGTCCCCCGAATGAATATATGAATGGGAGGTTTGAGTCCCCCATACTATATACATTGGTACTTAAGTCACCTTTATTATGCCGGGAGGTTCGGGTCTCCTATAAAGTCATAAACAAATATGGATATTCTCTATTTTGTACGGCTACATGCACCGGGGCCCTTCCATCTCAGGGAGAGCTAGGTCATATGGCCCGTGGGTGCCTTGTTATATGATAGCGATGCTACACAGCCCATGTTAAGGTTTTCAAAGTTCATAATAAGCTTTATTCCCTACCCCATCATGTGATATTGCATTTGATAATATTTATATGAATTTTATATAAAATCATGATTTGGATGTGCTACTGGTTTTGAACTATTGTTGTGGCATTATCTTATTTCTCTATCCTTGAGTTACATACTAGCACTCCAATCACTAACCGTCTCAAGACGTTGTATCCTCATGCGATGCAGGTATCAAAACTTCTTCTATTTTTCCTGTGCAGTTATCAGGTGTTCGAGTTGGTTCACGAGTAGACATTGAAGTGGTAAGCTTCTATACTTCAAAAGGCTTCATTTCATGGTCCTTATTTCCTACGTCTTAGACCTTGTTCAGACTTTGTTTTTGCTACTATGAGTTGCATGTCCCTTCATTTCATTGATTTTGGCTTTATAGAGGCTTTGTTAGATTACAGTGGACTTGGGTTATTTTGTTGAGTATTTAGGTGACGGATGGTTTTCTGGTTACTGGTGAATGGTATAGATACTTCATGAATTAATATCAGTCCTATTTTATACTATCTTGTTACATGTTTGGAATTCATTCAACACTTGTGGTTGTTTTACTGGTTAGGTTAGATATAGGGGTGATCTTCGGTCCACGTGGGACATGAGATACCCATCACGGCCAGGCCCTGATTTTGTTCGTGACTCGGGTGTTTAGAACCCACTAGTATAGACTAATGCAACTAATCATAAAGTGGTAAAACTGACCATAGTATTGAAAAGCATTTTTAATACTTAACATGTCAATAACTGATTTTGATATGGACAGTGAAGATTATTAAATGTATGGAAACATAATTCTCATGAGGGTACATATTTTCATGGTACATAATCTAAACAACTAAGAGAAAGAGTTGATAAAATTCATATTTAACTTGAAACTCTATAAAAGGGAAAAAGGGTTTGAATTTGTAAATTTTGGAAATTTCTTGGGACTCAATGGGTAAAAGGGGCCAATTAATGAATATTCCACATACCTGAGAATAGATACCTTGGTAAAATCCTTAAAGTTGATCTTGCTCTTGAGGAAGAAGTGAATCACTTTATTTTACTAAGAGAAGTGATTTTTAAAGTTATAGGGTTTTATGGTAGTTTTAATCCACCAATAATTGATGTTGGGGGTACCCAAATGATGTGGGATTGGAGTTAAAACGGGTGGAAATTACAAAAAATCCTTTTTAAAAACATGCAGGAATTTTGTTCCCAATCGTTACGTCTCACCTCCTGACTCATTATAATTGGTCACAAGTTTTGGGCTGAGTCATAACCTGGAAAGTTAAGGTCTGGGTTCTTTATGCTATGACTACAACCTTTGTCCTACGACTCGTTATGACTGACTACGAGTCATTAGATGGAGTCGTAGTCAGATGCTTGATTCTTAGATCCTTTACTAGTTAGGATATGTCTCCACACAATGACTCATACTATCAGACTATGAGTCATGTGCTGGATTCATAACCACTGAAACAGATTCTTAGTTGAACATTTTGTGACTACGAATCCCTCCTAATGACTCATAATATCTGATTACGAATCATGGTGGGAGTCATGATCATTATGCTGAAACTAAAGATTCTGTCTATTGTGACTACAACTAGTCGTAATGACTCATAATGTCAAATTACTGGTTGTCACATGCGTTTTAGCCACTAGCTATTAATTGACATTTAAAGGAAAAAATTGCATAACTTCTTGCCATGATATGAAATCGGAGAGAGACTTGCGGCATTGCAAAGACAACTTAGTGGCCTGTTATTTGAGGGGTTAGAGCTTGAAAATTTGGGGTATTATAATATACCCACCTTGGTATAATTCGTCCCCGAATAAAAATGTCTGAGCTGGGGTACTATGAAACTCTGAGATCATACACTAAACACTTATGAGCTGAATCATGAGTAACAAGCTGAATTTTAAACATGTTGCTTAAAATGAGCTGAACTCATAAATGCTGCTACGACATGAGGATGGTTGGATAGCTGAGATAGAAAATGAAAGAATTAATTAATTAAGAAACCATTACCTCAAGATGAATCTGGATTCGAAGAGAAATGATAGGGGTACTTGGCTTGCATATCAGCTTCTACCTCCTAAGTAGCTCCCTCAACTGACTAATTTCTCCATAGAACATTCACTAAAGCAACTTTTTTATTCCTTAACATATAAATCTGATGGTCAAGGATCTCAACGGGAACTTCTTTATAGGAGAGGCAATCTTCCACGTCCACACTTTCTAAAGAATGACTGAATCTTGATCACCAATTCATTTCTTTAGCAAAGAGACATGGAGCACTGGATGCACTGATACTAATGCTACAGGCAACTCTAACTCATAGGCTACCTTCCCACAATGGCTCAAATCCTATATGGGCCAACGTAGTGAGGTCTGGGCTTCACTTTGTTACCAAATCTCTTCACCCTTTTCATGGGCAAAATTCTCAAATAAACTAAGTCACGACCAATAACAAACTCAAGCTCCCTCCTTCTCACATTTTCATAGAATGTCTATTGATTCTAGGTTGTCTTCAGTCTTTCTTAAATCAACTGAACTTTATCCATAGCCTCATATATTGAGTCTATCCCTATCAAAGTAGCTTTACCAACCTCAAACCAATAAATAGGAGACTTGCACCTCCTAATATAAAGAGCCTCAAATGGAGTTATGTAAATACTAGAGTGATAGTTGTTATTATAGGTAAACTCAATCAAAGAAAAGTGTTCATTCCAACTACCCTTGAAATTGATAATACAAGACCTCAACATGTCCTCTAAGGTATGAATAGCCCTCTTTGTCTTTCCATCTTCTGGGGGTGAAAAGTTATACTTAGATAAACTTGGGTACTAAGACCTTTCTAAAAAACCTTCCAAAAATGAGAGGTAAACAAATTACCTCTATCTAAAATGATGGTCAATGGGACTCCATGTAACTTTACCAACTCCCTAAGATTTAGTCTAGCATAATCCTTAACAGGATATATGGACGGGCAACAAGTGGGTTGACTTTGTCATTCTATCCATAATGACCCAAATAGAATCATGTTGACAACGTGTATGAGGTACTTCTGTAACAATATCCATATTCACCATTCCCCACTTCCAAGTGGGCATGCTGAATTCCTGAAGCATACCAATAGGCCTCTGGTGCTCAACCTTAACCTGCTGACAATTTGAACACTTTGCCATGAATTTCATAATATCCTTCTTTATATCATTCCACCAATAGACTACCTGCAAATATCAGTATATCTTAGTAGTTCTTGGGTGAATAAAATACTGTGAACCATGTGCCTCTGCTAAAAATCTCTACATCAAATCACCCACATTCAAAACACATAACCTGCCTTGATAACAAAATATACCATCTCTTCTTTGGGAGAAAACATCAACCTTTTAATCCTGAACTACCTCTTTCAACTTAACCAAAATAGGATCTCTATCTTTTTTCTCTTTTAGCTTAAAAACCATGGAAGATTCCAAACTATTTTGAACCCATACATTATGTTCGATCGAAGCAACCAACTGAACACCCAATCAAGAAAATTGATGAACCTCACAGACTAACTCTTTCTTATTATCCTCCACATGAGAAACACTCCCTATAGACAATCTACTAAGGTCATCGGCCACAATATTTGCCTTACCCGAGTGATACAACATGCTTAAATCATAGTCTTTTATCAATTCTATCCACCTTCTTTGAAAAAGATAGATATTTTTGAGTGATCACTTACTGTAAACTCTTGTGATTGATAAATATGCCAACACAAACCCCATAAAGGTAATGCCTCAAAATCTTAAAAGCAAAAACAACTATTTCCAACTCAAGATCATGAGTCGAGTAGTTCTTCTTATGAGGTTTGAGTTGTCTAGCGGTATATGTAATAACCTTACTCCGCTGCATCAACACACAACCAATACCAACTCTAGAAGCATAACAGTACGCTACAAAACTATCTGATCCCTCTGGTAGGATCAAAATTAGAGAGAAAGTGAGTCGAGTCTTCAACTCCTGAAAACTCTTCTCGTGCAGGAATTCGACCACTAAAATTTTACTTTCTTCTAAGTCAATCTATAAATGGGAGAAGAAATAGAGGAAAATCCCTTAAAAACCATCTATAGTAACCAACTAAACCCAAGAAACTTTTGTTGTATGATGGATAGATGGGTCTAGGCCAGTTTCGTACTAGCTCATTCTTTTGATAATCAACTCAAATGCTATCATCGGAAATAATATGGCCAAGGAAAGCTACTGATTTCAACCAAAATTCACACTTGATGAACTTAGCGAATAACTGGTGATCCTTAAAGGTCTTCAAAACAATCCTCATATGGTATGTATATTCACTTTTACTAAGAGAATACATGAGGATGTCATATATGAAGACTATGATGAATATGTCTAAGTACTGCTTAAAGACCCTGTTCATCAAGTCCATAAAAGTTGCAGGGCCATTTGTTAGTACAAAAGACATAACTACAACTTCAAAGTAACCATATCAGTTTTTAAAGTTTGTCTTCAAAATGTTAATTTCTCTGACTCTGAGTTGATGATAGACGGAACTGAGATCTATATTAGAGAAATAATTGACACCTTGATGTTGGTCGAACAAGTCATCAATTCTTGGTAGAGGATACTTATTCTTGATTGTGACTTTGTTTAACTATTGTAGTCGATGAATATTCTGAGAGAACCATCTTTCTTACGCATGAAGAGAAATAGGGCAACCCACAGGGAAACACTAGGCTTGATGAAGTTCGTATCTAAGAGAACTCTCAGTTGTTCTTTCAATTCCTTAAGCTAGGCCGGAGTTATTCTGTAAGGTGGAATTAAAAGAGATTGGGTGTCTGGGAGGATTTATATTCCAAAATTGAGTTCCCTCTCGGGAGTAACTCTGAGTAGATCTTCAGGAAATAATTCCAGAAACTCATTAACTACTGACACTAATTCAAGACTTAATATCATATTTTGAGTTCGTGACTTTGACAAAATTATTAATGAAACCCGTGGATATCATCTTTTTTGCCTTAAGGTATGAGATGAATTAGCCTAGATGCGTGAAAGTACAACCCCTTCATTCTATGATTGGCTCATTAGGAAACTAGAACTGGACTATTTTATTTCTACAGTCAACTGATGCATAGCAAGAGTGGAGCCAATCCATGCTAAGAATGACATTAAAATTAGTCATCTCTAATTCTATAAGATTGATTGATGTAAATTTTTGGGACACCGTTACTGGGTAGTTTATTAACACCTGTTTAGGTATGATGCAACAATCTATAGGAGTGGACACTGTATAGGGTTTTGCAAAAATTTATGGGCTGACACAAAAATTTACATCTATATAAAGAATCTCGAAGTACAGTATGGCTATGGGATCTAATAATGCATACAAATAAAGGTGAAAGACTTGTAACATACCAGTCACCACATAAGGAGAACCTTTTTGGATCTTGTGAGTCTAAAGGGCATAAAGTCAATTTTGATGTGGTTCACTGGTGGCACTAGAAGTGGCATCCTACAGAGTTGGGCGTCCTGTTGGGACTGTTGAAGAGTTAGCTAGGCCCTGCTGACTATCATTTATTCCTCATTGGGAAACTACAGGACATTTCCTTATTAGATGTCCTAACTTTCCATACCTAAAACATATATCGCTACATGCCAAGCACTTACTTTTGTGGTTCTTACTATATCTCTTGTAAATTGGATTGGTGTGGCCACTATTCACGCTTCCCTAGGATTTGGAGCCTGGTGCTCTATGTCGATTATCCTATCTGAACTTATACATTGGTAGAAGATGGAGATGGAGTTGAGGATTTTTTGTGGAATTAAGGATTATTACCACCTTCTGACCTCTGTTGGAGAAGTTAAAACTGCCAGTTTTGTCCTTCTTATTCTCTCTTTCCCTTTCTTTGAGCTTCACCTCCCCAATCTGCTGAGCATGAACCATTAATATAGAAAAGTATATCTCCTTAACAAACATAGTTGTCCAACACTCCTTGAAAATATTTCTAAAACACCAGATACAAACTTACTCATCCTAGCCCTAGAATCAGCCACCATAGTCGAAGTATATCGTTCTAACTGGGTAAACTTTAGTGAATACTCCTTCACACCTATGTTACCCTACTTCAAATTAATGAACTCTTACCACTTGGCCTCCCTCACTTTGAGTGGGAAGAACGTATCTAAGAAAGAAGTTAAAAACTCATCCTACTCCATCGGCCCTACATCGGCTTCTCTATCTTTCTAACACTGCATAACCCAGGTGTAAGTCACCCCTTGCAGTTTGTAAGCATATAAATCAGCACTCTCACTTGGGGTAACACTCATAATATAAGTCACCTTCTACACACAATCCAAAAACTCATGTATATCATTCTCAAACTTGGATCCATAGAATGTTGGGGGGATTCATTCTAGTGAAATCCTAGATTCTATTTGTTGTCGTGCCAACTATAAGATTGGTTGGGTAAATAGCATACATATTGTTTTGGGAAACCATTAATTAGATTACGGTGATAAAAAATGCCCTGATTTTAGTTGAGAGACCTACTCATTTAGAGAGTATTAAAAACAAGTAGAGGTGCAGGTTGGTCCCTATTTCTTCTTTTTTTTTTCTGTCTAGGGGGAATTTGTTTAAATGGTAGAGAGAGAGTTAGAAGAAGGAGTTTAACAAAGTTCATGCTTTATTGCATGATATGAATATTGAAAAAAGAGAGCCTTCCTAAATGTTTTATAGCCCCTCACCTATAAGTGTGGCACGGTTTACACCCATGAACAAGACTTTACTCAATACATTTTTTAGACTCCCAATGACACCTTTAACCTTGTGCTTTGACACTGAGTTTGTCATGACTTAAGACTACACCCTAGTAATAATACGATGCTTAAGGTTACAAGTAACTCCAAGCTAACCCATGATCTGGCACAAGCTATAAATACAAATAAGGCAGGTAAGAAAATATTGTGTGGAATTCATTTAAAAGTGTCTGATGATCAAAACAATATCAAGTGTAACTAAAATACATCACTGCCAATTAAATCTAACTATCTGGCTGTCTAAAAGCCTCTAAAAATGATGAGTTGTTGGGACAGGCTCCTAACTAACTATAACTAACTGAAATAGCATGAAATAAAATACTGGGATAAATAACTAATAATATAACTACTCCTCGGCTGATGAGGACTCACCAATGTTTCACCTGAGTGGCACAGGAATTGACTATATGCGATCTGGGAACTAAGCATTCGAACATATGTTATAAGACAACATAGCACAAAAAAGAGTATGAGATTAGTATTTTTAATGTACTTGTATGTAAGATGGAAACATGTTGATATACATATATATTGTGTATGAATGCATGAACATGATAAATTGAATGCAAGACCAAGTATAAATATGTACTGAAGTAATTTGAATAATTGGATGACTGGGATACTAAATACTTGGTCATGTAAACCGAAATTGAACATAATCTAAATAAATGAACTGGGTATTGTAGATGCTAACTATAATCGACATACCCTAATTTGAGCTAATCAAGTTCCAACCTATAACCCAGTTGGAAGGGTATCAATACTTTGCCAAAGGTACCAACACTAACTGGCATGGATCTACTAATCTGATGTCCCAAAGGACTAGGATGTCATGCCTAAACTGATGGGTGAGCCCTAAGAGGCTGTCAATCTTAAACAGACGGGTGGCCCCATATAACCTACGCTGGCAACTTAGTTTTAGAACTTATTGACTGTTACTAATTACTCTGCCTAACTGCCACAGAAGCCATCATCCCTACGTTCACTTGGTGCTAAGTGTTACTGCCAACTGAACAACTCTGAAGTTTGAATGAAACATTAAGTGAATAATGATATGCTCAAGTCAAGGTATTCTAAAATTAATGTTGTATACATTACTGAAGAAATCATGAACTTATAAATTGATGTATATTTAAAACCTTGGTATCGGGTGTTCATAACCTACCTGCATAGACTAATGCAACTGATCATAAAAGTGGTAAAACTGACCATAGTATGGAAAATCATAATTAATACTCAACATGTCAATAACTTATTTTGATACAGACAATGAAGATTATCAAATGTATGAAAACACAATTCTCATAAGGAAACATATTTTCATGCTACATAATCCAAACAACTAAGAGAATGAGATGATAAAATTCATATTTAACTTACTAAGGGATTTGTAAATTTTGGGAATTCTTAGGACTCAATGGTTGAAAAAGGCCAATTGATGAATATCCCATATACCTGTGAATAGATGCCTTGGTGAAATTCTTAAAGTTGATCTTATTCTTGAGAAACCCTAGTTTGCTCTTGATGAAGAAGGGAATTGCTTTATTTTTCTAAGAAAAGTGATTTCTAATGTTACAACATATCAAGGATTTTTAATCCACCAATAACTTATGTTGGGGTACCCAAACGACGTGGGTTTTGTGTTAAAAGGGGTGGAAATTACAAAAAAGCCCTTATTAAAAACATGCAAAAATTATGTTACTAGTCTTTACAACTTGCCTCACGACTAGTTATGAGTGGTCACAAGTCGTGGCATGAGTCATAACCTAGAACCCTAAGGTATAGAGTTCTTTCTGCTATAACTACGACCTTCTTCCTAAGACTCATTACGAATAACTATGAGTCATTAGGCTTGATTCTAGGATCCTTTACTGGTTAGGCTATAGGTTCACACAATGACTCATAATGTCTGAATACGACTAATGTAAAGGAATCATAACAACTGGAATGGATTTTCGGTTGAACACTATTGTAATGATGAATCCCTCCTAAGGACTCATAATGTCTGAATACGGATTATAGAAGGAGTCGTGGTCACTGGATAAAACTAAAGATTCTTTCTGTTGTGACTACGACTAATCATAATGAATTGCAATGTCTAATTATGGGTCTTCAAATAAGATGTATCCACTGGCATCTGACTGACACTTACAGGGAAAATTGCATAACTTCTTTCCATGATATCAAATCGAGGTGATACTTGTGATGTTGGAAAAATAACTTAGTTACCTATGTTTTGAGGGGTATAGAGCTTGAATTTCTGGGGAATTGTAATAAGTGACCTCGCTTTCCACATGAATGGGATCCTAATCGATCACCTATCCTTCCTGCCTGAGGACCACTTTGAGAATCCTAGAGACTATCCTAATGAACCTGCATACCACCCTTAGCTAGGGACGCTATGCCCTAATCAGTGGAATATTTTTCTCTAGAGGTACTTCTATCCCTTGCCAGGGACACTCTCTAGAGAAATGGCCAAAGTCCCTACACTCACATAACACTCCTAGGAACTACATTGTGTCCAAAATATCAAATTGACCCTGCATCACTACCTTGGCTAAAAAACACAAAATATGTCTATACTGAAGGTTTACTACTACACTGGCTAGGATGATTTCTATAACTGGGAAGACCCCCATCAGTAAGCTGAATAGCAGTATGAACAGGCCTAACAAACAACCTTAATTCTGATAAGAATAGCGTGAAGTGTACCTACCCTAGGAATCTCTTTCTCTTATAGGTACCCCCTTGGGCCTCATAATGTATCTTCTTCGTGATATGAGTATGGCTAAACCCTTAATAAAATCCTTACCAGTGACAACCAAACTCTCTATAGCCATGCAAAGGTAAAGTCTCATACCCCAAACAAAACTCCAAATCTTCTCATACACAATTGAAAAGGAAGATGTTTTATGCTCATTAAACTTATAAAATAGATCCTCATAATCTAAGACGATCATAGAACCCTACTCTAATCTAGAGAATTGGTCTCTCGGATGCTCTCTAAGGTTATGAGGTATATACTTAACTAAGAAATCCTCAGAGAAGTAAATCTATGTTAATGGGGGATATCCAGTTAGCCTAAAATCAAGATAACTTCTCCACCAATGCCTAGCTTCAAGATCCATCATAAAGGTAGTGTAGTTGACCCTAGGAGTCTCAAATAGGCCCAAATTGTAGATCCTATCCTTACAAGCAATCAAGAACTTAAAATGCATCTCAAGAATCTCCAAACATCTTCTGCTCCTCAACAGACCTAACAAGCTGGGCAACCACTACTTGAGCAACTACCAGTGTTGGAGGGGTCTCAACTCTAAGGATTATAACTATAGGCTATGCAGACCTTGATACCACTTTGATCCACAAACACTGCAATATAAGTAAGATGGTGCATCACCAACCAAACCCAATAGCTGGACTAACGCATCTTTGAGCAGCGATGAAGAGATGAACCCTAATAGAGCCTTGGCTGCCCTCTTTCCCACCATTGGCTGGAGCTGAGATCTCTGGTGCAAAAAAAATAATACGGTCTGGTGAAGGCTCCCTAACCACATCTCTTATTAGGGCTGCAGCTTTCACCTATCCCCGACCTCTTGGTCATCCAAATTTTTTAGTAGGATCCCCTATGACGGACTTAGGGTCCTCTTCTCCCATAGAAGTAGCTCGCGTCCTAGGCATACAAAAGAGTTAGACCAAATGAATCTTAGAAACTAACACAGATTTTTAGCACAAAATGAGTGAAGGAAGTGAATATCTCCTAAGAATGTCCTATAACCTCATAATAATAAGAAATCAACATTGTTGTTTTGATCCGCGGGACTCTACTAGACACTTGTTATTGTACCAACAATACTGGTAAAGCTAGACAATGATACCAATTTGTCATGATCCAATTTCGTGAGTCAAAATAGCACCTACTTTATATCACTAGTAGGTAAGCCAAATCATAGACCTGAATAACAAGTGATGGGCTAGTTGATGAAAAATAGTATAAATGTTAGAATCACGCTACTAAAGGCATGAAATATATGGAATACAACATGGCTAAAGATAAATAACAAAAAAGATCAACAATTTCTCATGACCTGGTAAGGCATCAACATAAGCCTATAACAAAAGAACAAGAGTACTATTAGTGAGTATACTTTTGAGACCCATTTGTGATCTCCCAATGCTTCTCCTAGAAAATTATTTTACCAAAATTATTAGTTTCAAATATTAATATTTCCTTACATATTATTCTGATACCAAATAAATACTGGTGCTTCACATTCATGATTTGAAGTATGCAATTTATTTTATCATTTTATTTTATATAATACATATGAATTATTAACTTAAATGTAACATTTCTTACATAATTTTTCAATATTTATTAAAATATTTTCATAAATATACTCAATTTTTAAACACCTAGTTTATTACAATAATAATAATAATAATTATTACTATTATCATTGTTTAAGTATTATTATCATGGTTACTCTATTTGCTATTATCATTATTCCTACTATTGTATTGAATATTTTTGTTAATACATTTATGGTAGCTAATATTATTTGCCAATTCCAAACACCCCAAATTTGTCTAAAACCAAAATACTCAACCCCTGTCCTAGGAAACCTATTTCACTATAATTCCATTTCCCTTCATTATTTTGAGTTGGGATTTTCTCCTTTTTCTTTTCTTTCCTTTTTCCATGTATTTTTGTTTCACTTTGTTATTATCCTCCATCATGTCCCCAAAGAATATGCTATTTGGAATCGAGATCATCAAACAAATTTTGGTTAAGAAGATTCATACGCATCATTATTCATTAGGAAGGAAGACCATAAAGATTTGGGTTAATTGGTTGCTTCATAAGGTAAAGATTCATATTTTGTTTCTTTCACTTGCTAGAAGCATTTATATTCAAGTTTGAGTTTTTGAAGGAAAGTCTCTTTGTTCAAATTTTGTTTCCCCAAAATTGATTTGCAAAATCAAAAGATAACCAGATCACCCGACAATGTTGATTTCTCAAAAGTAAAGAGATGCAATTTAATAACAACAACAATATTATTATTAGCAGCAGCCGAAATAGTAGTAGTAGTTGTGGTACTATAGTCATTATATTTTCTATTATCATTATTTTCGGTGTAATATACCACAAATTACAATAGCTACAATTGAAATAATAAAATGAACAAAAATAAAAATAAAATAATCTTCTTCTTGGCTGAGGCGCTGATATCTCGCTCCCTTTAAGGAAATTCAAGCCCACTGCAACATAATATACACCGATCCAGTAGTATATCTCTTAAATTATTCCCTCCAGGATACAATAACCCATTAATGATGTACAACTCAAGCAACTCTGAATTAGTTAAAGAGTCCAAAGCTCCACCAGAAAACACCTTCCTTCAATATATATTTACTCTCTTTGTGTAGTGAATATAGTTAAAGACTTAGAATATTTTTTTTGTCTTAACTCTTTCTTTCACTAATATAATTACTCTCTTTTGTATAGTAAATATAGTTGTGGACTTAGAATATTTTCTTTGTCTCAATTCTCTCTTTCACTACTATATGCTATCTTTTTCACACTTATCATATTTCTTTGTACATGCAATAACATACAAGACCACCTATATTTATAGGTGAGGTAATCATTCTTGTATTGAATAGGAAGAATAAAGAGGGTGGTAAAGAGGAAAGATAAATAATCTTTAGGTTACAAGAGTTACAAGAAACTAATAGCCATGAAAGTTACAACAAAATAGTGAGAGAAGTTAAAAATTACTAACGGCCACATTCTATCACCATTAACAATTAGTGTAATGTGGGTAGATAAATAGTCTTGTTATTACATATATTACATGCAACTAATGAGAATGGAGTTATAGCGAATAATGGTCATATGAGTTACAAGACATAATGTGGTAGATTATGGTCAAATAAAGTGTTAGAAGTTACAAGAGTTATCAAAATATAATGACACCACTTTTTCCACTTTATGTCCATAAATTATCATGCAAATTAAGAATTTAATAGTAAAATGCTAATAATACCAACATTCCCCCAATCATTTTAATATTTAAATAAGAGAGTTCACCAATTTAGTTGAAGGGAGACTATTATGCATAATGAAGGTGTGCTTTGCATTAGACCTTCACTTAGTTAAATAACAAACATTACTCCAGAGTCGGTAGTGGTCTCAGACTTGAACTATGACTGCTTAAGGGAAATAAAGTATTACTGCTTACACACAATAATCAAAGTGTTAACATGAGCTTTAATAGCTAACACATTACGGTCATGTGCGATCCAAATTTTTCATGAGCATTTTTGAGAATAGGCCTCATTCTCATAGGAAGCAACCTATTTTCACACTCACATAGGTGAAATATATCAAGGATTGTCCTATAGTTTTGACACCCAACTCATATTAGATACAAAATTTCATTAAGAGTTCTTAGACTCAACCTTCACAACTCATTATAGGAATAAAATGAACTCACATCATAGAAAGGATTAAATAAAAGGGTGTCATCATATGATTTGTTCTTCCTATTGAACCTGGTTATAGGATCTCTAGTCCCCAGATTGGGTTTTATAATACCCTGAGATTCCCAATCGATAGTAGAACCACACTTCAAGCTCATGAGAAATAATTAGATTTGGTAGCTTTATGATTAAGTTTGATGTATATTAAGGCCTCAAATACGTCCTAGCTATTAGACGAATCAAAACATCCCTTATCATTAAATTCTTGGGAAGGATATTGGTATAGTCAACTTCAAAGGAGCATATATCTCTTTATACTATGAATTTTTGAGCTCATGACCCACCAACAGATAGATAATTGAATTAACTTTCCAATGATATAAATTTTTCCCAAATTCGGTATCGAAACAAAAACTTATACCATTTTTACTCCAGCATGTTAGCCTGGCAACTAAATGATGACATAAGCTAACAGCTTATCATAGATCTGACGGCTTAACAGCCCATGTCATCAGAATTAGATAGAAACCCATCAATTTCAACTCCCAGCTGATGGCCTAGGCTGACGGACTATCACAGATCTGACGGCTTATCAGCCTTGGTCGTCAGCTGAAAATTTCAGCAACTGGGAAGTGATTTCATAGGGGTATTTTGGTCTTTTACCTCACCCTAAACCTTACCTCCACGACATAAAATGCCAAAAGCACATACTTAGCTATTGTGATTTAGTTTCAAAATATCTTAATCCTCTTTGTTCCTAAGAACAAACTTAGGGTTTCTTCTCAATTAACTTCAAGATCACATCACACTTTCCACAAGGTAATCAAGAAATAAGATTCCCATTCCAGAACCTTTAAGAAAATTCATTCTTTTTCAAAATTCAAGCTTTTGAGGTATGTTAGATGTTGATTCTTTATTTCCTTTCACTCAAGAAGTTCAAGAATCCTTTACTAAATTCAAGATTATACATTTATGAGAATGTCATGATTTATGTGAATACAAATTGAAGTTCATATTATTGATGAGTTTTAATTCATAACTTGATTTCAAAGTTCCAAGTTTTGATCCTACTATGTGATGTTCATGATAAAACCCATTCAAGTTGCATGATATTGTTGTATTCATGATAATTAAGTATAGAATCTGTGGTATAACCAAAGCATGCTCCCCATATGTTTGATAGAATGCTTAAGTAAAGAGAATAGTGCCTTTTTAGTATGTTAAGCATGAAATCCTCAATTATGTGATAACTAGTACATGCCAAGCATTTGTTGAAATACCTTAGTGAATTTATTATGATAAGTTGTATGAATTCTTATCCATGTGTATTCCTTATTGAACAACTATGAGATATTAGTATGCATACCCTATACATTTACATGTTTATGACATTCAAGTGATTGAAGAGATATCGTATTGATTGTGTTGTGAGTGAAAGTCCATTGTCATGATATTCAAGTGTGGTCCTATATTATTTATTTATGCTATTGAGTCCTCGGGGTATTTATACCTGAAAACTTAGCTGCTTGTCTAGAGCCGAGTCAGTCTCCAGATAATCTCAGTCGTGTTATGATCAGTAGAATTCAGTTAGCTATAGAACTTAAGAAAATTCAGTAATCTCAGTACTAGTTTAATCCAGTCTCCATATCAGTCTTATTTAGTTTCGTATCTAGTTTGGACCTCAGTAGTATTTAAAATTTAGTTTAGATTTTAGTAAAGCTCAGTAAGTTACAGAACTTAATAGTATTCAGATAGAAAGTAGAATTCCAAAGTGTTCTGTCAGACTATGGAATCAAGTGAACTCAATCAGATCAGTCAAGTAAGATGATCAGTAATAAATTTAGCTCAGTCTAATACAGTTTAAGAATTAGTTTAGTGTTTTTCAGTTGGGAGTAGGAACTAGCACCAAGAGAGTGCAGGGACGATGGCTTCCCCGTTAGAGAGGTAGAGTCATTAGCATCAGTCCTTGAACTCCAGAACTGCGTAGCTAGTGTAGGACCAGGAGTCACCCATTAGATTAAGGCTTGACTACCTTCTAGGAGTTACTCGATGCCCTAGGCTTGACTTTCTGTTCAGGGTCACCTATTAGAGAGGCTTGACCATAATGTCTTTACCCATGGCATGGTACTGACACCCTTCCAGCTGGGGTTACAGGTTGGATCCCACCAGTTCAGATTGGGGAATGTCGATTAAGTGAGAACTCTCACAGCTTCATCTTCAGATTCAGTCTCAGTCAAGAACTCAGATAGTTCTTCATATTTAAGGCCATCAAATACGGTCACACAACTCAGTGAGGAACTTAGATAGTTCCCCAGATTAAGAGATCACCTACTAGATAGGCTTGATATCAAACTCAATCAATCATTATGATTATTAGTAGATTTAGAGATCACATGCTAGATAGGCCTGATCTCAGATATAAACAATTATCATCACAGTAGAATCAGAGGTCACCCACTAGATAGGCCTGATCTCAGATATAGTCAATCATTATTATTATGAGTAGACTCAGTTGTTCAGTATCCCAAATTCAGTGAACTCTGATATCAGTACTAGTAGACTTAGACATCATTAAGTCAGTATTCAAAAACCAGTATTCAGAAGTTAGTATTATGTGTTACTATGATTTTAGTGATAGTTTATGCATTCATTCATGTATTCTCATTCGGCATACTCAGATTATCTAGTCAGTATTGTTCATGCATAAGCCATTTAGACTTACCTAATCTAGCATATCAGTACATTCAAAGTACTGACGCATACTTTTTCTCTTGCAATACGGTGTCTTATACCATAGGTTCAAAAGTGCGAGATCCAGAGCACCCTTAGAATTCTAGACTCAGTCAGCAGTAATAGACGTAGAATCACATCATCATCATTTGAGGATGCTTTTTATTTCAGTATTACATTAGATTCAGTTTATTTAGTAGTTGGAGTTAGTTGGGAACATGTCCCATCAATACCTTATTAAGAGGCTTTCAGACTACAGAGTTTTTCAGACAAGTTATACAAATAATTGTTTTAGTTTTGATATTGATAGACATTATTCAGTTGTATATTAAGTTTTAGAAACTATAGTAAGTGTCTGTCAGTTTTATGCATATATTTCATTATATTATGCAATGGTCATGTAACGCCCCGAATCTGGTACCCAAAGTGCTACACGCTGCTCATGATCCTGAAGGACCACAAGCTAACTCATGACTAATATCTGTACCTGTATACTGCATAAAATACTAAATAATGTGGAAACATAAAATAAAAGGCCATAAGGTTCAAAATTAAACATAATCTGAATAATATAACATTTGTGTGGGGTAATAGAATACCCAAAACAAAATTGAAAATACTGAAGTCTGAAACATGATAGTCTAGAAAACCTCTAACTGACTGAACTGTCTGAGTAAGAAGTTGATGGGATATATCCCCAACTAACTCCAACTAATAAATTGATTAATGAGATAATAGGGAAATAATCATGTCCTTGAAAGATGAGGACTCACTTCTAACTCTGTCTATAGATATCTGGAATCTACTGTTACTCTGGAGCTTGTGTCTCTGAACCTATGGTATAAGACACCATAGCACAAATACGTCAGAACTTTGAATGTACTAGTATGCATGTGAGGTAGGCTGAATAAATAGGGTTTATATGCATGAATAATAATAATAACTGACTAACTATCATGAGTGTAAGAATACATGCAAGAGACATAACAACTAATACTAATACTGTGATAACATGATTACTGAATTTGAATATAATTGATTACATGAGTGACTATATCTGATAGTCCTTAATCTGATCTGAGTTTTGTACTGTATCTGAGTTGATTGTATTTGACAGTCCTGAATTATGAAAAACTATCTAAATTATTTTACTGAGACTTATACTGAGACTATAGGAGGTAGTCGTCAAACCATTTTGCTGAGACTTATACTGAGACTATAGGAGGTAGTCCTCAAACCGACATACCCTAAATGATGTATTATAGCTGAATTGAGGTCTAATCTATTCCCTGATTGAAAGGGTGTCAATACCGCACCACTGGTAAGGACAATATGTGAGTGACCCTAATATAATAGGTAACTCTAATGAGAATAGTGGGAACCCTCATATAATAGGCTAAGCCACCTCATCTACCCTCATATAGCAGGCTATAATGTCTCAACCTATGCTGGCTACATAGTTCTGTAATGCAAGGATTGCTCTAGGAATCACACCCTCATATAATAGGTGAGTTCCCCTCCTTAGGCTCACTCGGTGATAATTTCTACTCTTATCTAAATAGACACTGATCATGATTTACTGAACTGAACATGGACTGAGTTACTGAATTCCATTGACTAACGGAATATTACTGATATATGACAACTGACTGAGTTCATGAGATCATAGAGATTCCCTGAGTCATAAGATTGTCTGAAGTCTAAGGATTCATAGCTTGACTGAGTGTATCATGAAAACATAACATGGCTCTAGGCACACAGCTAATGTTTTGGGTACGAGTACCCCCAGTACTCGATGGAAGGGAACTGACCAAGCATAACTTACTTGAACATATAACTAACACCATAATCCATAATATATTTATAGAAGCATTTCATCAAAACATGTGATAGGCATAACTTGTACATACATGGGGATTTCATGATATTATGCTAATTAGGCACTTTTCCTTCATCTAGGCATTTAATCAATCATATTGTAGGCATGGTCATTGTACAATAATTAAACATCATGGTTCAATTCTAATTTCATCATTCAAGGGTTTAGTCATAGGTTTGCATGATTATAATCTATAATAATTTAACCCACATAGAATTTATCACCCAATATGGAGTAGAATTTAATTTCTCATTATCCACCTGAACAAGAACAACCCAATCATGAAATTCATAAGAAAATCCATAAACTTGAATTTAGAAGAGGAATTCTTGGGCTTCATGGACGAAAGGAGTCCATGAATGAACACTATGCAAACCTTAGTTTATGATTTCGTGAAGATTGACGGTGAAACTTTCTTGAAATTGGATCTTCTATGAAAACGCTTGCTTGTTCTTGAGAGAAACTAGTATATTTTGGGTGATAAGTGGCTGAATCACATGCTATAGGGCTTAAATAGGGATGGGAAGTTGACCCTTTTAATCTTAGATGCGTCATTTAATTTCATTGAAAGTTTCCGGAATTGGACCCTTGGTGCGACGCGGCGCTATCGCACCGTGTCACAGGATTTTGATAATTGGGAAATTTAGGTATGGTGCGATACGGAGCCATCGCATTGCTTCTTCTTTTGCAAAATCAAACTTTGGCACAACGCAGGGAAATCGCGCTGAGACACTGGAAATAGATAATTATGAATTTGGGCCCTGGCGTGATGCGCGATAATCAT
Organism: Capsicum annuum; assembly: GCF_002878395.1. NCBI lineage: Eukaryota > Viridiplantae > Streptophyta > Magnoliopsida > Solanales > Solanaceae > Capsicum > Capsicum annuum. The sequence goes on from NC_061111.1 coordinate 77,544,482, forward strand.
GGACCCCTAATGGAATTTTTCAAATGCCATTTCCTCTTGTGGCGTGGTGCACCACTGACTAATATGGCACTGTTTTATGATGGGAACTTAAAATAGTCATAACTTTTGACCCAATTATCGGATTTAGGCGAATCTTATATCGACGAAAAGCTTATTGAATTTCCCACATTCGCACGACGCGGGTGAAAATATTGAAAATTCCTCATGGAATAATCATCATTCAATTTAGAATCTAATACTAGACATTCTTGAGATAAAATTTGGCTAGGAAAAATTATGGGGTATTACAATATCTCCCCTTTGAGAATTTTCATCCTCGAATGAGACTAACTGAGAGGGGAGAAAAGACACTGACGTACATACTGAACACGAATAACTGGAACATGATCTCATGACTGACATGACTGACTAGCTGAACTATAATACTAAACATGTATATCTGATGCATGTGTAACTGATTTATGAATGAATGACTGAGTGTTTTGAGGAACTAAGTTTCTCATAATGAGAATGCATGTGTGATGTAGAATTACATAAATAAAATAATACACGAATGCATGACTAAATATGCAATGGTACTTGATACCAAGTTATAATGGGAACATGAGAATGAAACTGCATTCCAAGTTTATGATGAACACTGAACATGAAACTAAGTAAGCTAAAGGAGAATTGTTACCTTAAGCTTGATCTGAGTTGACGAAGAAGAGGTGAGGATACTTGGTATGCTGTCTGCCCCTGCTTCCCAAGTAGCTCCCTCGATGGACTGATTTTGCCAAAGAACTTTAACTAGAGGGACTTCTTTATTCCTCAATTACGAGTTTGATAGTCTAGGATTTCGACTGGAATCTCTTCATAAGAGAGGTTGTTCTGAACATCGATGCTTTGAATAAAGAATACAACTTTTGGGTCACCTATACACTTCTTGAGAAAGGAGGCATGGAAGATTGGATGAACTGAGGCTAGATCTGAAGGCAATTCAAACTCATAAGCTACCTTGCCGAAGCGACTGAGAATCTTGAATGGACTAACATATCGGGGAATGAGCTTTCCCTTCTTGCCGAATTTCTTCACTCCTTTCATTGGAGAGATTTAAGATAGACATAATCACCAATCTCAAACTCAAGATCTTTTTTACAACATTTGCATAAGACTTTTGTCGACCCTGAGTAGCTCGGAGTCTCTCCCTAATCAACTGGACTTTTTCTAAGGCATCGAATACTAAGTTAGGCCCTATGATTGAGGCCTCACTAACTTTGAACCAACCGATCAGAGATCTACATCTCCTATAATAAAGAGCTTCAAATGGAGCCATACGAATACTGGAATAATAGTTGTTGTTGTATGCAAACTCAACCAAAGGCAAGTGGTCATCCTAACTACCCTTGAAATCAATTGCACATGCCTGTAGCATATCTTCCAAAGTCTAAATGGTCTTTTTTACTTAACCATATATCTAAGGATAAAAAGTTGTACTGAGATGAACTTGGGTACTAAGACCCTTTTGGAATTGTTTCCATAAATGAGAGGTGAAATGGGTACCTCTTTCTAAGATAATAGATAATGAAATGCCGTGTAATCTAACCAACTCCCTAATGTAGAGTCTGGCATAATACTAGGTTGAATAAAAGATATGAACTGGAAGGAAATAGGCTAACTTGGTCATCCTATCTATAATGACCCAAACTGAATCATGTTGATGACTAGTTTGAGGCAAACTCGTCATGAAGTCCATGTTCACTTCTTCCCACTTCTCCTGCATAGGACCACTAGGCTTTTGATGCTCTATCTTAACTTGCTAAAATGTAGAGTACTAGCCACAAACTCTACAATATCTCTCTTTATTCCACTCCACCAATAGACTTTCCGCAAGTCATGATACACCTTTGTGGCCCCTAGATGAATAGAGTAGCATGCACCATGCACTTTTGTAAGAATTCGCTGCCTTAAGTCATCTATAATTGGAATGCCCAGACGACCCTGACAACGCAGAACACCATCTCCCTCCCGGGAGAAAACCTCCACTTTCTAATCCTGAACTGACTCTTTTAACTTGAATAGACTGGGATCTCTATCTTGCTTTTCTTTTACCTCAGAAACTAGAGATGATTCTGAACTACTCTGAACCCATATATCACCCTCATATGCATCGACTAAGTGAATTCCTAGTCTGGAAAGCTGATGTACTTCTTGAGCTAACTTCTTCTTACTGTCATCCATATGAGTAGTGTCTACCCATAGACAGTCTACTGAGAGCGTCGGCCACTATATTGGCCTTGCTCGGATGATAGAGGAAACTCATATCATAATCTTTCAAGAGCTCTACCCACCTTCTGTGATGAAGGTTGAAATCTTTCTGAGAAAAGTCATATTGAAGACTTTTATGATCTGTGAAGACACATGAACTCCATAGAGATAATGCCTTCAACTCTAAAGGTTTGACTACGACGGCTAACTCAAGATCATGAGTAGGATAATTCTTGTCATGGGGTTTAAGTTTTCTGGAGGCGTAGGCTATGACCTTACCGTGCTCCATGAGGACACACTACGAACCCATCTAAACCATCTGGAAGAGTTAGAACTGGAGCTGAGGTGAGTCGAGTCTTCAAATCCTGAAAACTTTTCTCACAAGGATCTAACCAGTAAAGCTTGACTTTCTTCCGAGTCAATCTGGACATAGGGGATGCAATAGAAGAAAATCCCTTAAGAAACCATCTGTAATAGCTATCCAAACCCAAGAAACTCCTAATATATAATTGAGAGATAGGGTGAGGCTAGTTTTTTACTGCTTTGGTCTTTTGAGGATCTACTCTAATGCCATCACCTAAAATGATGTGACCAAGGAATGCTACTGACCTTAGTTAAAACTCGCTCTTACTAAATTTGGCGAATAACTGATGATCTCTGAGAGTCTGAAGTACTATCCTGAGATTGTCTGCATGATCGTGCTCACTGTGGGAATAGACCAGAATATCATCTATGAAGACTATAATGAATATGCCTAAGTACTGCTTGAACACACAGTTCATCAAGTCTATGAAAGCAGCTGGGGCATTGGGAAGATGAAATGACATGACTAGAGATTTGAAGTGACCATACCGAGTTTGGGAAGCTATTTTTAAAATGTCACATTCCCTAACTCTGAGTTGATGATAGCCAAATTTGAGATCTATCTTAGAGAAATAACTTGTACCCTGAAATTGGTGGAACAAGTCATCAATTCTGGGAAGAGGATCCTTATTCTTGACGTTGACCTTATTGAGTTGACAATAATCTATACACAATCTGAGAGAACCATCTTTCTTGCATACGAATAATACTAGAGTGCCCCATGGGGAAATGATGGGTCTGATTAATCCCTTATCTAAGAGATTCTTTAACTGTTCTTTCAGTTCTTTGAGTTCTGCTGGTGCCATTCTGTATGGCGGAATAGAGATAGGCTGAGTATCTAAAAGAAGTTCAATACCAAAGTCTATTTCCCTTTCGGGAGAAATTCCTGGAAGATCTTCGGAAAAAACATCAGAATATTCATTCACTACTGGGACTGATTCAAGGCTGGAAGTTTCAGAACTAGTGTCCTTAACTCGAATAAGATTATAGACACATCCTTTAGTTATCATTTTCCATGCCCGAAGGTAGGAAACAAGCTGACCTCTGAAAGCGGATACATTACTCTTCCACTCTGGCATGGGTTTATTCGAAAACTGAATTGGAATATTCTATTTTTGCAGTCGACTATGGCATAGTAGGAATGAATCTAATCCATGCCAAGAATGATATCTAAATCAGTTATCTCTAATAGTTTGCTGAGGTGACTTTTTGAGATATCATAGTCGGGCAGTTCCTGTGTACCCATCGGGTTATGATGGTTTTACCCACTGGGGTAGAGAATGAAAAGGGCTCTTCTAGAATTTCAAGACTAACTCCGAAATTGACTGTTATATAAGCAGTGACAAAAGAAAAAGAAGCTCCTAGATCTAAAAAAGCGTAAACCTGCACATAAAAGATTTGTAACATACCGATAACCATATTAGGAGAATTTTCCTAATCTTTTTGTGACTGAAGAGCATAGATACGATTTGGGCAATGCCTACTAGTAGCACTGGAGGTAGCACCCTACTAATTTGGGTGACTGGACTGAGATGAGGAGTGATTCAATTGACCCTAAGGACCTGGCTGAGGATAGTCTCTAACTCTATGGCCTGTCTTACCACATCTGAAACAAATGCCACTGCCATCTCTACAAATACCCTGATGGTGCTTGCCATAAGTTTGGCAAATAGGATAGGTGCGGTCACTACTAACACTGCCCTGGGACTTCGAGCCTGGAGCTCTATCTTTGTTACTCTCTCTGAACTTAGGAACTGGAGCACTGGCTAAAGAATGAGCTAAAATTGATGACTTAGGTGAATTGAGAATGGTTTTCTACTTCTGACTTAGGCTGACCAAAGTTGAAACTACCTGTCTTCGCTTTCTTATTCTGCTTCTCCCTTATCTTAATCTTCTGCTACTCTATCTGCTGAGCATGAGTCATGAGCCTAGCTAAAGTCATGTCACAATTCAGCATGGCGAATCTACACTCATTAAACACGCTATCATTCACCCCTGAAACGAACTTACTAATCCTTGCTCTGCTATCTGCAACAACATGAGGGACATATCTGGCTAATTGAGTAAACTTAAGAGAATAATTTTTCACTATCATATTGCCCTTCCTGAGGTTAATGAATTCTAGCACCTTAGCTTCTCTAGGCTCTAGAGGAAGAATCTATCAAGGAACGCTAAAGCAAACACCTTTTACTTAACTGACCCTGCATCATCTTCTCTCTTTGACTTCCACTGCTTAAACTAAGTATAAGACACATCCTACAATTGATATGCAGCTAGCTCAGCACTCTCACTAGACGTAACCCCCATTATGTATGTAAACTTCTGCACTTGATCTAGGAATTCCTAAGGGTCCTCGTCAGTCTTAGACCCAAGAAAGGATAAAGGATTCATTCAGGTGAAGTCCTGAATCCTGGCTGCAGCTAAATTAGCCACTGGGTTGGCCGGAACGACAGTTGGTCATTCATTCTGAGCAGCAACTAACTGAGTAAGAGTAGTAAATACAACTCGAAACCCTACATGAGAAACATATTCGCCCAAAGGTTCTTTGGGCTGAGGGGCTGGCTGATTCCCATTTTACTTTCAGGAGGCATATTCTATAGAAGAAAGGGAGAAATAGATTAGACTGAGAGATTGACTTGAGATTATGCTCACTGGCACGACATAAATATAGAAAGAGGGGAAACTATTTCTAAAACATCTTATAGACTCCTGTACATAAATGTGGTGCGCAATACACCCATGTACAAAACTCTACTAGATGCGGCTTTCAATCTTCCTAGGACTCTATTGAATCTTAGGCTCTATACCAAGTTTCTAACACCCCGAATCTGATACCAAAAGTGATACACGGTGCTCATAATATCGAAGGACCACAAGCTAACTGTAACACCCCATATTCAAGTACGTGTATTGGCGTATTCAAGTACGTGTATTGGTCTTATTTATATGGAATTAATATTTTATTTTGATTATACCGGAATTTGCCCGTTGATGGTTCCATGTGAAGGTTATTGAATAAGCTTTCCAACGATATAAAGATTTTCAAAAATGAATAGGTTTTAGATATAATCGAGCACGCTCGAAACTATAAAATGATGGCCGGGATATTTGGAAATAGTAAATGTGCAGGAAAATTTCCTGCACACAAACTACTGAGGCCAGCCAAATTTTTAGGTTCAACTTCAAACGACCATAACTCCTTGTACAGGACTAACTGGGTGGGATACTTTATATGAAATGAAATCCCTTTGAATTATCCTTCCAACGATACCAATTTTACCTAAATCTGATATCGGAGCAAAGAGTTATGGTCAATCTACTTTAGCTTATCAAAACAGTCCACCAAAGGACAGATTTGACATTATTTAAATTTTAAAGGCATTTTGGTCATTTCCTATTATATTATGGATGGGGATATGTGTATATATACATGTATATGAGTTCAAAAACACATTTTCATCATCAATCATTGAGAAAGAACAAACCCTAGTCAATTTGACCTTTAAATTACTTTTGATTCAACCACAGAAATTCTAAAGTAATTCGATAACTGTGTTTGTCATCTCGAGAGCTTCGAACGACACCTATTATTTGTGCAAAAAGGATTGCATAATCGAGAGGTGAATTCTAAGGTATGAATATTATTTGCCTTTGTTCTTTTCCATATGTATATGTGTGATAGAGGATTATATGTATTGGATGTTATTGAAAGGTAATGGAAATAGGGTTATGGACTATTTTACATTATTTGGTTGTATTGAATTGTGGAAGGTGGATATGGTAATTGAGTTATGGAAGGTGGATATGGTGATATACTATTGAATTGATGATTATTTACGTCTATGGCTCAATTTGGTTTAATGGATTGGTTGGAAGGATAAATGAACCCAAACTTGATATTGGAGGATGTTGTATGAATATGCATGACATGTGAATGTAATTGGAGTATAAGAGGGTTAAGGTGACACCCTTTATGGTGTAATTAAGGCTTACTACTTAACCACTAGTTTGGTGAATTCAAATAATTGAATTGTGACGTTTGGTTGCTAGTACTACATTGCTATATATGTTCATTGTAGATAAGTAATCCGAAAAGACGGGAAGTCCATTTGGAACTAGTATTGAAGGTTGACAATCAAGTATGTAAAGTATACTCTAACCATATCTTTGGCATGAAAGTGAGCAATTGTTCTATTAAGAAAGTTTCCAAAGTTATTCAATAACATATGATCCATAATGGTTTTGTATGATGTCCTAAGTTACCAATGAACTTGTTTCCACCCTACAAGATGTCAAGACATTCCAATACTTACTTGTTTTCCAAATCTTACATGTTTATTGCACTAATGAATATCAGAAGGTATCCAGTTACTCAAACAATATCCATGTGCTATTAATGACTCCAAAATGTTTCATTGATATACCAATAAGTTCCTACTTTATTGTTATGGCATTGATGACTCCAAAATGCTTCATTGATGTGCCAATGAGTTCTTACTTCATTGTTATTGCATTGATGGTCTATTTATATATCTCTTAGTGATGTATTATTGTTTCAAAGTATCAAAAATGCGGTGGTGACCGAAATAACAATCTCAAAGATTAATTGAACTAAGTGATGGAAGTTCTCTCTTATCAGGTGGGATCCCAGGGGCATAAGCCTATCATGGGTCGATCCCTATTTATGTATTTATGGGTGGTATCCCAGGGGCATAAGCCTATCAAGGGTCGATCCCAGTTGATATGTACTGGAGGCAGCCTAATGGTCACAGTACAGTACAATAATGATTACAAAGATGATAAGAATGAAGGTAAAGTGATTGAATAAATTTAATGTACAGGTTGTCACAAGTTCTAGTAAGTGTGGTCCACTCCTATTATGATTTATTCACCTGTTTCTGATTTCTATTGAGCTCCTATATCATATGTGAATATCTATAGCTTTACATACTCAGTACATATTTTGTACTGACGTCCTCCACGGGGGACCTGCATTTCATGCTGTAGGCACAGGTACCTCAGCTCATACACCGCACAAGTAAGAGCCAATCTATCCAGCTACTTTTGGTGACTCCAGTTTTCTTTGGGGTTTTCCGTGTCATATCCAGTCACTTTTCATATTGTATAAAAGTTAGTTATATGGAGGGGTATGTCCCGACCTTAGTTAAACTCTGTGTATTATCCAGAGGCTTTGTAGACCTAATGTATAGTCAAGGTGGTATTTTATTAATAGACGTGATGGCTCCAACGGCCAAGTATTGTATACACATATATATGTGTGCTTGAGCTTATACAGGTGATTATTTCCTTTTATATGCGACATGATGTTGTCCGAATTTCAGGTTGTCATAGAGGTATGTATAGGAAGTATAAGGTTATGAGCTGGTTCTCCCGGGCTTTCTCGATTACAGGTGCCAGTCTACCCTAATAGGATTTGAGGCATGACACTAACCCATGACTAATATCTGTACCTGTATACTGCATAAAATACTGAATAATGCAGAAACATGAACTGAAAGGCTGTAAGGTTCAAAACTGAACATAATCTGAATAATATAACATCTGTGTGGAGTAATAAAATACCCAAAACAAAACTGAAAATACTGAAGTTTAAAACATGATAGTCTAGAAAACCTCTAACTGACTGAACTATCTGAGTAAGGAGTTGATGAGACAGTTGATGAGACATGTTCGAAATAACTCCAACTAATAAACTAATTAATGAGATAGTAGGGAAATAATTATGTCCTTGAAAGAGTACGACTCACTTCTAACTCTGTCTGCGACTCACTTCTAACTCTGTCTGTGGAATCTAGAATCTACTATTACTCTGGAGCTCATGTCTCTGAACCTATGGTATAAGACACCATAGCGCAAATGCATTAGTACTTTGAATATACTGGTATGCATGTGAGGTAGGCTAAATGAATGGGGTTCATATGCATGAACAATAATAATAACTGACTAACTATCATGAGCCTGAGAATACATGCATGAGACATGACAACTAACACTAATACTTTGATAACATGATTACTAAATCTAAATATAACTGATAATATGAGTAATTATATCTAACAGTCCTAAATCTGATGAAACTATCTGAGTTTCGTATTGTATCTGAGTTGACTGTATCTGACAATCCTAAATTCTAAAAAACTATCTGAGTTCTTTTACTAAGACTAATACTGAGACTGTGGAAGG